>NC_083646.1:3889490-3949490 GCF_963576545.1 Limanda limanda | reverse complement strand
CTCAGTGAGCAATTGACAAAAAGGTGAAACATTTGTTCATTTACAGAAGGAAAACAGATTATTTTCTCCTCGGATAAGAAGGTTTCAGACTGACGTGGTAACTGGTCACAGGACAAGCACACAGTCTCCTCAAAACATTTCTGTTTTCCTCGAGTTTGTGCTCTGGTTCAAACTGGGAGTCAAAGCAGGTGAGAGTATGAAGGACACGATTTGAATCTACATTCTATACACGAGTGTCTTGGTTGTGTTTCTCTCTTGTTCTTCTTGTTCTTCTTCCTCTGCTGTGCAATGTCTGCCTCAGTCTGACAGTTTGATGAGCTATTAGTCGACATAATTTACCGTGTGTTCAGCTCCGCCTGCAGACTCTCTGTCTGCTGTGGGCCGACGAGCCTTTGTCCTGACTGCTGCTCGGAACACGCATACGCAAATACATATGTGCACATAGTGTCCCGATCCTCTGACGTACAGAAACATGCTGCTGTGTTTGGTAAGAACGAGAGAAGAGTCACTGAAGAACTGGAAGAGTACGTCACATGATGAGGAGTCAGGTGAAAAAACTAAAACAAGCATAAACTTTAAAACCTTTTGGGATTTTCCTCCAAACTATCAGACAAAAAAACATGACCTCCTCGTTAGGGGTGATGAATACTTTATAAAGGAAAAATGAATTAATCTTTTGTGTTTTCAGACCTACATTAAATATTAAAATTAGGGCTGGGTAAGTTAACTAGTTAATTTCGAGTTAACTCATCACTTATTTAACTCAGACAATTATTTTATCTCGCATTAACTCAGGTTTGATTATTTATTGTTTTATTGTGAAAGTCAGGCCTTTATTTTGTGAAAGTCTGTTGCTGACTGCTGCGGAACCGGAAAAAAGAAAATAATTGGCGGATAAACAACCATGGATAAGGGTACGGAGCTTTTACATTGCCATTTTCATTTTAAAGTTCTTCCAGACGGCGGAGTCGACAGAACCAAAGTAATTTGTAGCCACTGCCAAGGTGAATTTTCTTATCACCGGAGAACTTCCAGTCTAAAATATCACCTGAATGCAAAACACAGAGTTGATATCAGCAAATCACTCAACGAAACAGCGAGTGGAGCGAGGCTTCGGCAGACTACGTTAGACGCAGGGAGGAGTATACATTCTTCATAACGAAGAGGATAACATTAATGCCCTGGCAGTGGCATTGAGCTTTAATTTTGTATTTGCTTTGATAACATTACGAAGTTGAGATTTACACTGAATATTTTATTTAACTGCTACTGTATTAAATGCTGATGTTAAAAGTGTTTGCACAACAAATGTTATGGCACGTTCGTTCATATGGCAGAACATTGAAAATAAAATTGCGCTATGCACTACTTTTTAATTCATTATTGGATTTTGCGTATACAAATGCGATTAATCGTGATTAATCAGGGAAATCATGCGATTAATTGCGATTAAAACTTTTAATCGTTGCCCAGCCCTAATTAAAATACAAATAATAGAACCAGATTAAAGAATTAACGTAAGAGCAACATTATTTTGAGCTCAGGTCTTCATGACAACTGCAGTCGTTCCATCAGAGCTTCTCTCTGAGAGCAACATGGAGTCGTGAGACCAGAACAATGAGCTCAGAGACGCTCTCTGAGGGGCCGAGGCAAGCTGCAGACCACCGACTCCTCTTCACACGTCCGTGACGAAGGACAGACCGCTCTGAGGTCGCTGGGTGGCTGATCGTGACCTCCGACCTGTCGGGGGGGGGTATCAGGCCGGGGTCAGGGCGACGACAGGTTGTCCGAAGCTGTGTCCTCTCAGACATGTGTCGACTGTCTGGAAACATTTTCAACTTTCTAAAGTCCAGTTTCTAAATGATTTTAAACTGGAAAAAGATTTTGTGTAATGTTATTTTTTTACTCATCATAATCATCCTCTGTTTCCCATCGTCTTCTCTTGGCCAGGCTGATTCCAGAGTGAACAGTGAAGGCACATTAACCCACAGCACGTGTTTTAAGGTGGATTTCTCCGTTTGACCGACTCCACCTGCTGTGGACGGAGGAGAAGGTGGAGGCTGAACTCAGAGGAAGATAAGAAACATTTAGTCAATACTCGTGACATTAAGGATTGGGGTTAACCTCGGGTGTGAAAGGTTAATGACCGACAACATAATGCTCAATCCTTCAAGTTCATCATGCACATTCTTCCCCAGGCGCTGCCCTCCTCCACCTGCCGCGGCGTCAATCGTAGCGTCGCCGGCGCCTTGCGGCCTCACGGCTTCGGCTCTCTCGCCGCTCTCACTCTGTCGGTGTCGTAACCGACCTGTTGCACAACCGCTGGAGCCGGCGCTAAGCGACCAGAGGAAACAGTGAGGGGAGAGGCGAGGGGCTCTGCGTCTGGGCGGAGGGCAAACTCCCAGCTCGATAAGAAAGGTGAGAGGTAAACATTGACCCTGGTGCTATCGCTGCTTGTCCAGGTCCATCTTTCACTGGAGAAACTATGCAAACAGCCGGGATGCACTGATAACTCTCTTTCAGTCCGAGCAGTAAAACTTTAAGTGTGGTCTGATAACAGGGAGCCGAGCCGAGGCGCCGCGGCTCCTACAATATGAAGTTGTTGTGGCCGAGTATATTCAATGCAGAAGTAGTTTTCATCTCGCTCTTTACAGACAGTCGATCATTTTCTGAAACTGAGGATCATTAAAACCTCGAGTATATTCAATTCAGAAGTAGTTTCATGTAGTATCGTGGGAAGCCAGAGGAAATGGATGTTTGGGCCTTTAGAGTTTTCATCTCGCTCTTTACAGACAGTCGATCATTTTCTGAAACTGAGGATCATTAAAACCTCAAAGTGCAGAATTATGAATTTCTCCCTGGAGAGACTTTCTGAAAATATGTGCTATTCACTGACGGCCTCAGTGTTGAGGTCTTTATGTCATATGGTGACATGTTTATTGGTGATATTGTTGGAATGTGTAGATGTTGATACTGGACAGAGCAGGCGTTCGGTCTCTGTTTGGCAGGAAACATCAAAACTTTTGAAATCCAAAACTCAGGGAGCAAACAAAGACAAACTTCATAAACAAGGACGAGAACCAAACAGAACCAGAAGCAAACAGGAAGCGAACTGACAAACTGAGGAGAACTGGGAGAACTGGGAGCTCACAGACTAAATACATGACAGAGGCTGGATTAATTAAACACAGGTGAAACTCGTCGAGGGGAAGCAGCCAATCACAGAGGAGGGAAACTGGACAGAGGAAGTGAAGACGCAGGAAACACAAAGGGTAAGAACGGCAAAGTAAAACAGGAAATCATAAATTCAAAGTCAAACTAAAATCTGAAATTCAAATAAAGACCAGAAAGAGAATTACAAGTAACATATTTAATCAGTTTTATTGCCAAGTACGTTTACACATACAAGGAATTTGCTCATGTATGTTGTATTTATTGCTAAAAACGCAATAAATATAACATACATAGGAGAGCAATAAAAAATAGGAAAGCAGTATATATTTACTCACTGTTTACTTCTTATTTACTCACTTTTTACCAATATTTATACAAAGTAACATTTATTTTGACATAAACATTTCTGAATAAAAATATATAAAAGATATATAAGTTAAGTAAAAAGTGAAATGCTAAACGCAAAACAGTGAACAGTGTCAGATTGCAATATGCAATGTAATGCAGTATAATATAATATGATATGATATAATGTGTTAACTTAACACATCCTAGAGGTGTGGGGGTGGAATAAAAGTCAGAGACAGGCGGGGGTCCCGGGCCTTGATGATAAGGCCCACTGCAGTCGGGAAGAAGCTGGTCTTGTGGCGGGAGGTTTTGGTCCTTTTAACGCTGTAATGTTGATGTTTAAGAAATAATTTTGCTTAATTGAATCTGGACTGAACGGAACCTTGTTTGTTTCTGTTCATGTTCTTGTATTTTTCCATCAGTGGGTTTGTTCTGGATCAAGTGAAAGTTTTAAACCTGATTAGACGTTAACTGGAAAACAAGGATTTACCAGCACTGACAGTCCACTGTACCGGTATTTAAACAGCGAGCGGCTCCAGTGGGACGACGAGAGGGAAATGAAGAGAAACAGTTTCACTAGAGCCACAGAATGAGGATTAAGTTCATTTCAAAGTGAAGGAAGAAGGTAATACAAGATGCCCTGACCCGTCTGTTAATGTCTAACTGGATCAGTCACCATGCAGACGTTCGCTCTGACCTCCTGCAGCAGCTTCACGTCAGCAAACATGTGGAGAAGAAGGTGTTTGTGAATGCACTCTCGACATTATTAGAGTCCAGTTCCAGTTAACGACATCACGAGGAGGTGAGTTTCCCTCCGAACGCCACAGAGAGTTTTTATTCAATATCTGTTGCTTCTTTACTGTAGTCGTCACATTGTCCAGACACATTTAGATTCTTTGCTCAAACAGCATCACCTGCAGCAGAATGAACAGAACTGGTTGTTTATATAGTTAATGTTTACAGCCCCTGGTTTGAGCCTCGTGGTCGAGTTCACACACGTATGACTTTATTGCCCCGTGAAGCTTATAATCATGCGTGTGTGCGTAAACACTCTAAACTGCAAACATGAGGTCAGGATATTGAATTTCTCTGTGACTCTCACTGTTAATAAGATGCACACAGAACACTTCCTGTCCACCTCGCTCGTAAACACAGCGTCAGATGAGGCATCATAACGTTTTACTGGGACTGTGCATGATGCCAAACATGACTGATTTTAATGATACGTGAAACAAACAGGGGGGGGGGAGACGCCTCAGAACAGTTTATATAGATGTATAGATCAGATACGGATTCATCAAAAACATGGAAATATAATTATTTTCACAGCTTAAATCCAAAAAATGCGAAAACGATTTGTTAAGAGCACAGAGTCGGCTCTGTTAAAGGTTCATAATGACATCATCCCTCTGGTTGTTGTGTTATTTGAGTTTTGCTCGACCTCTTTGCAAATTTCAGGGCTATTGACAAGAACTTTCTCCTGAAGTGTCAGTATTATCATTGTAGAAGTTTTGCTCCCTTGACAGATTCTCTTCACTTCAAACAACTGCTCTTCATCATCGGCTCCAACCAGTCGTGGTGTCCCTCAAGGTTCTATTTCAGGTCCACTTCTATTTTATCTTTTCATGCTTCCTCTTGTCTTCTGGCTTCTTCTTAAATTCTGTTAAAGTCTCTGTTCTTTCAATCTCATTTACTTTTATCTTGTTTGTCTTTTATTGTCTCTTTCGTTCTTTTTTATTCATACTTTAGTTGTTGTTCTGTTGCCATGTTTGTGAATCTCTTCGGGGCGACTCCTTGTTTTGAATGTGCTAAATAACTTGATTAGTTAATGGTTAATGGTTAGATAATTGATTTGTTTTCTTAGCTTCCAATGGGGACATGACTCAAATGTTGTTTGAGTTACATGCAACCTTCAACGTGAGCAGATCTGCTTGTAAATACAGTTTGTGAGATGGGAAATGTAGCATTTATTTGAAAGTTCTAACTTTTGGCTTGAAATTGAACATCAGCTGATGTTTACTGCTCATTAATCTGCATCATTGTATTCACCAGGAAAACAAATTCAAGGTTGTAATTTCAAATTTTCATTATAGTTTATAAATTGTTAAATGAAGGAGACATGACATGATTCCATCAAAGTAAAAACAGAAAACAGAAAAATATATTTTATCCTAAGAGCCACACTCACCTGAAACAGTGACAACTCACAGGAAGTGTTGAGTCTGTGAAGTCATTGTGAAGTCTGTGTCTCCCCCTGCTGGTCAGCTGCACACAAACGATTGGACCGTGATAAGTTGTTTTTAGGCTTGAAAAGGACAAAATACACCACATGCAGTAATGCATCATTCATTTTAATTTAGTTAACTTTGAACCAAAACTAATATTGATGCGCAAATACTTGATTTAGAAATCCTGACCCATGTATACATGTTTAAAATGGTTGTTTTTCAGGTGAGAAATTGTTCGCGGTGGATTTTGAGTTCTGCTTTGGATCAATGTCCCGATTGTTCTTTTTACTTTATCCCTCGAGTTTCTTTAGAGTTTTCTCATTCGTTCATATCTCGTCAGGAAGCTCTTTAAGATCATTTGATAATTTTCTCACTTTTCAGTTCATTCTTGCTCACAGAGAACTCCATGGTTTTCGAATGTTAATATTCCTGATGATATTTAAACAGGCCGATGTAATGAATCGTCTGATGTGTGTCTGCTCTTATAAAGTGCAGGTGGTTGTTACATTTCCTCCCCGTGATTCTACACATTTGTTTAATTTTTATTTAGTTATAATTTACATGACGTCATTGTCACATGTCAAGCTTTGTAATATTTTTACTGAAAGGTTCAAATCAACTGTTACAAACTGGCTCATAAACCAGTTGAATCACACGCACATGAAAATATAAACACTATTAATGTTAGTATGACGTCACCTTCCTGCAGGAGCCCCTTGCAGACACTTGATGGCGCTATTGATGTGTGGTTATAAAGCTGCTGACCCTTGACTCTTAGAGGACTCGTCTCTCCATCTTGTACCAATGAAGCTCATCGTGGTTTTGCGTGTAAGATTCTGTCCTCAAGGCCGAAAGGCCGAAGGCTCCTGACACCAGAGAGCCGGTCGGACGAGCTGCAGGAGAAGAAGATGAAGAATGACTTGATGATGATAATGTGTTGGGGTCCACATCTTTCTTCTTCATGTCCTCACAGCGTCTAGAAATACAGCGATGAAGCAACATGTGTTCATGTGGAGCTCCTGGACAAATACATCTCAACCATGTGTTGTCCTCTGAAGGTTGGAGCCTCCAGGTCTCACAAGCTGTTTCTCAGTGAAGCAAACTCATCCTTCAGTGGACGCAGTCTACCGGCCTCATGGAGACCACCTCCTTCGTGGGCCACAGAGAAGGTGAAGGAAGAGCTCTGGTCTACAGATGATCGTCCCGTCCTCACTGAGCTGTTCGGTTGAGTTGAAGCCTGAAGCTCAAGCATCACACGTCCTGTCGGCCTCCTGCATCATAGCGTCCTTGGAATGAAACAGTCTGTGATGCCGTCAGTCTTCATGAGCAGCTTCTGCAGGTTCAGCTCCTGAGTCTGAGACACAGCTAAAGTTTCTCAAGATATTTCCCGATTCTTGACTTGTTATCAGATCCATGGCTACGGCTTCATTCTGTTAATTAACTTGTTAATTGGTGTTATTTGTTAGCAGCTCTCCCTGATGCAATCTCATCTATTAAATCCGTGAAATTGTTTTTATATCATTTGCATGATGTAGCTGTTGAAGAGGAAATTAAATATAGATGATATTTCATTATATTTATCATTTAAAGCGAGTCTGGACATGAGCTGTGCGTGTGTGTGTTTCACTGAGATTAATTACAATAGTTGAGATTCACAATCACCTCCATATCTTGATTTCTCTGCCCGGTAAGATTCTCATTTCTCACAAACACACTCCGAGGGAAAAAGGTCATTAAGGACCTGACGTCTCGTTGATGCAACACCAGAGTAATAACTGTATAAAAGCCTCTGTTGCCTTTAATCTGTTGCTTCATAAATCAGGTTTATCTGCTGCTTTTAGTGACTTTATATTATTTGAAAAACGCAGCGATTAGTTAGGCAGCGTTTTCCTTTCAGAATAAAAGAGGGAGGATAAAGCTGCTGCTCTGATTGGAGGAGGAAGTGACTCAAAATGTTTTGAGCTTGTTTCTGAAAATAGCAGACATGTGAAAACAGGATGAAATCTTTTATTATTTCAGAATAGTTGATTAACAGTGATGAATCTCAGCAAGGTTCTGTGATGACATTGTTTCAGCTTTTGATTTATATGAAGGCAGGTTTATTGATTTCATTTGAAATGAGATCACTTCTTCTTGGAGCCTTCCAGGCTGCTCCTCTCGCTGTCGATGAAGAAGTCGTTGCAGGCGACGGTCAGAGCAGCGACCAGAACCACAAACTCCTGGAAGTCCACTTCCCCGTCCTGGTTTTCATCCAGCTCGCTCATGATCTTCTCCACCACCATCGGGTCCTTGCTGGCCTGAAAACATAATCATCATGCTAAAGAAAAAAATAATCGAACCAAAGGGGAATCCGTTTCAAAAGATCTGATACTAATGGTGATTTCCCTGCAAAGTCTAAGCATAGGAAATATAAAAAGGATCCAGTGGTCAAAGCCATTTCCAGAAACAGTTCAATTGACATTAAGCTCTCATGCATAATCTTTACTTTCTTTTGTCTAAAAACTACCTCAACTGAATCTGTTCTACACGATGGAGCAGCGACTCTACGTTAAGATCCAGTCCATCTCTGGCTGAGCCCAGACAGAAACAAGTTTCACTGGTAAGTTGAAAATAGATTTGACTTTGTGCTTGTACTTGTTAAATGAAGACAAACGACACGTCACTTCTGCTTAAACTCTCCATCGCTGCAGCTCCTCTTTTCAGCCTCTGTCTCAAACACTTGGTTTAAGCTCCTGTCTCGTTAAGCCCACTTGGCTCTGGTTAGTCAACCTCTTCCAGCGCATGTAGGAAATGTCCGTCTCCACTCTAACTTCTCCTGGCTCTGTTAGCTACAGCTGCTATAGGCCGGCATCATGAAAATCTAAGGCAAACAACTGTCCGGAGCTTCAGATTTCAGAGCAGCTCCCTTCACCAGGAGAGGAGAGAAGCTGCTTCTACTCCAAACTTTAGGCTTTTGAACGTTTGCAGAACTTTTACCTTCACAAAAAAAACTTTAAAAGTGGAAAGAAATACAGAAGAACTATAATGGCTCAAAAGCAGCATCCTTAGTTAACCCTGCAAGTATCAGACAGATACTCACGGACAAGAGATCTGAGAGTTCCGCCTTCAACAGGCACTTCAGTTCTCTTTTATTCAGCTTGTACTTGTCGCCTTCTCGTCCCGAGTACGAGTGGAACACTCCGATCAGGCTCGTCATCGCCTCCTGCAGGTGGCAACTCATGGTTTCAGTCCTGAGGTGGGATGAGACAAATCAGGTTTTACTACAGAGAAGGTGAAGAAATGAGGAAAAATTAGATTTGCTGCTTTCCTCTGGATGGAGACAACAAGAACATTAGAGGAACTGGATCAGGTTCAGATCTGTAAGAATTGGACCAGCAGCCTCTATCACATGAATCTACTCTGGTGCAGAAGTAACACTGGAAGGTACAAAGAGAGAGACTTTGATGAGGCTGCTTCAATAGATACAAACGTTTCCTAAAAACCAATTGAATTGAAATGAAAACTGCAAGATGAGACATTCTGCAGGACTAGAGCATTCTCTATATTCACATTCACTGAACTGTAAAACTCTTTTAATCAAAAAGGTTGGTAAAAAAGGTTGCAGAATAAAAAACAACAGACACCAACAGGTAGAACAATCGTGTGATGTGCACTTAGAAACTGTGCTTTAAATTATTTGTGAACACATGAGCGTGTTCTCCTCAGATTTCATATTCTGTTTCGTCAAATTGGAGGAGATCAATCCTCCATCTGCCGACTGATGTGAAGCTGCAGCAGCAACATCAATAACTGAGCTGAAGAAAAGTCTCATGAGAACGAAGCAAAAAGCTGGAAAGCAACAGAACGTTTCTGAGACCACATCTTCAGAGCGTCGCTAAACTCTGGTGAAACGTGCTGAACTCGGGTGGAGGAGTTCAAACTGAGTGAATATCTGCACCTTACACCATCAGACACCCGAGAAGCTGCTGCTGCTGCCTCCAGGAGCCGGTGGAGGACAAAGGCACCGACCTCCTGCTGGGCCGCGAGCACATGGATTCAGATCCTGCATTAAGTTACAGTCAGTGATGCCCCTGGAGAAGTTCATATTTCATGCAGAGATGTACAGCTGCAGTCTGAGAGCAGCACGTCACCGCTGAACGATGCCGAGCCACATTCCCTTCATTAGCCTTCTTGATTGCTGCTAATAATTTATTTCTGGGAGCTAATTAAAGGCTCTTTGAATGTCAAATGCAAATCTGGTTTTAATTAACTGCAGCAGAGACGAGCAGCAGACTGCAGACAACACTCAGCGAGGAAATAATCGAGTCAAACACACAGTTTCTTCTTCCTCTGGCTGTGGAAGCAGCAGAGGAGACAAACAGCAGGAACTCACCTGGACGCTGACGGCTGCAGGTGCAAGTGGCTGCAGCTCACATCTCATCAGTTATATGGGCTCGTCCACCTGTGTGCAGGTCAGTGGGAGTGACGCCCCCCCCCCTGGTGGACTCCTGCTGCTGCACGGCCGCCTGCGCTGCAATATAAGGTAAAGTACACAGAATATTAGGTTTAATCTGTCGAAGCAGGAAAGAGCCGGAACACAATAAAAACGATAATGAGCCGTTAACGGTGACGTGTTTAACACCAGCCTGCAGAAACTTTATACAAATGTTTTATCGGCTCATGAATTTATGGAAACGACTTCTCATTTAACAGATCTGGTGAAACATTAACATGAAGTCACACTGGGTTTATTGTTGAATCCAAACTGACGGTTGCATTTGTGCCTTTAATTTCTCTTCATATTAAATACTATACTTGACACCAAATTCGCTGTTTTATTTTTTCTTCTGTTTGATTGTATTTATATTAGATTTTTTAATGAATGTGCAGCAATTTGTGTCACATTTTGTACATGAATTCTGTGATATAAGTTTATTTTTTATCATTATTACAGGATATTTGCTGTCAGGGCACAAATGTTTCCATTAAACCGACTTCTCACTCTCTTTCAGGTCCATTCAGTTGCTGTTCTGAGGATCATGAGGATCATGACATGATTTTCCTCTGCTGTTTCTCAGCTGTTGTAGACAGTTCTTCGACAGCCATATTTTCTCGAGCTCCTTAAAAGCACAACCTGTCTGTGCTTCCTCTGAGTTCAGCTTTGTGTGCTTTGAAGGAAACAGCTGTTAAATGGACCATGAGCTGAAGGTGCTTTGTCCTTTAGGTTAAAGTTTAAATAAACTGTCAAGCTAAATACGTGATAATCTTTGTCACAGGTCGAATATAGTTTGTGTGAACGGTGTTTAACCTTCAGAGCTGAAATGGGTTTTCTTCGCCTCCGTTTGACGTGTTATGGCTGAAACGATTTCAGAAACAAGACATGTTTGTGATTTGGTCATTTTAGGTCACATCTGCAGAAAAACACACTGTGAGCTCTGAACCCAGTTTTCCTGCTTCGTGTTCACACTCGTACACTTGAGTGACATTTGCCTGCAGAGTCGTCAGCCACACTGACAAATAAAACTCTTTTTTTCTTGTCGTACAGCTTCTACCTGCGAGCTGCCTCCGAGACTCGCTGCTGCTCGTCACTCGGTTCTTCACTCGAACGCCATGTGCAGCGATTAAGCCTGAATGACAGAGCAACTGCAGAAGCAAATGCAAATCTAGTGCACGCCAGTCAAAGGAAATGTTCACTGAATGCAAACGATTGGGATTCATTTGCATCAGTGTCCACATGTGCAGGATATGCACATTTTATTGATGATAAAGCTGAATGAATTTGTTATCAAACTGATCTGAAGTCTGTAAAATGCACAACATCAAATTAAACCTACAATATCTGAAAGTCTTAATCATACGTTGAATTAATTTGGAACTAAATGTTCCTGAATTCAACATTATTGGAATAAATTATAAATGAGAACCTGACACGACCTCACATCAGAGACAGATTTTTTTCTTTCCTTGGTTTGATGAAATTTCCGTTTGAAGAAGAAACATTTTCTTTGACGTGACAAACTGTGACATGTGCACGAGAGCGCCTCGTCTCTTTTCAGAGGGAAACCATGACGACCGTCTCTGATCCATGCAGAGCGTAAGGGGGGGGGGAAGTCATCAAACGCAGTTTAAAAAGGCTGGAATACTGTTTTTATTACGAATAAATACATCAATATTGCATTGTGAGAATTATAAATGTCCAGCATTTAACGAGGCATAAAAATATAAAAATACACTTTAAACATCCTAAATCAAGAAATTCTGAAAATATAAAGAGTCTGTCAAATGCATAATTGATTCTTCATGTAAAATACTCAGTGTATCTGTACGTCTGCAGCTTTTTGTGCTTTTTGTGCGGTAAAACATCTGGGACTTTCTGTTTTTGTGCTGTTGTAATAATTTTCTGCTGATTTTGTAACGTCTCTCTTTGTCTTTGTAAACCGGTGATGACAACTTCAACTGACGTTCAAGGGTGTCGTCTACAGGCCGTTTGTAAACTCTGCAAATAGCCACACACCTACATGATAAACAGATAAACAATAATAATACACACCACTCATACAATACTGAAAGGAATAAGTCATTTAGAAAACAAGTGGCACAAGTTCAAAGTCTAATAAATACAGATTTTACAATCGTCTGCTGTACAAAACATTTCAATCATGAACTCAAAACACTGTTTATTATACCAACACAGAAGCAAACGGTTTCCTTTAAATCATAAACCTGTAAACACAGATTCAAAGTTTCAACTTTAAGCTCCAGCTCTCGCTGCAGAAACTTCGCTACATGAGTCAACATTTTAAAGGCTTTTAACGACAAAACATGTTGGATGTGAAGTGAGTCGCTATCAGTAATAAACTGCATTTTATCTGATATTATTCTCAATAGTTGGGGAAAATCTAAAACATCATGTTTTTGTCCGGTTGACTGTTTTTAGCAAAAGGTCTCAAACATTTACCATGCATTTTCGTGCAGGATCTATATACATATATATATTTATATAAATGATGGGCCCTGGCAGTGGTTTGAGATCCACTCAGCCTATTGAAGCTGTATCTTAACAGGCCTCAGACAAAAGGCCCAATCAGATCAAGTTATTACAGAAATGCACGTGCACGTACTCGATTAACACAGGAGCCGCCACTTAAACACTCAGAGGCCGACGGAGAAGACACTTCAAGATTGGTACTTAATTAGCACATATTCAAAGAGACGATGCATCGTATTCCCAACAACCAAACTCCACTTTAAACTCAGGAGAAGCTGGATCCAACCATCTGATCCCACAGTGATTCTGACTCTTATGTTCCCCGGATACGTCAGTAATGATCCACAGTCCCCAGGACACCTCGTATCAGACAGAGTAATTCTCTCATGTGGCCTTTGGCTCAGCTGTGAGACATCAGAGCTGGAACAAATTATGATCCGGTACCTGCGAGAGCCAGGAATGTAAGAGAGAACCATGGCCTGCACAGACCTGTCAGCACACGGTCCTGCCACCCGGCTTGTTATCCACATGGCCACATGGGGGATCTCATTCAGCGCCTGTCAACAGGAAGCTCGGCCTCGGACGCTCGCAGGCCGTCCGCTCTGCACTCGACAGATAACATGACAGAATCCCACAGGCGGCTCGTGATCACGTTATTCTCCGACATCTCTAATGAGACGTTGGGTTTTGCTCCCTCCTCGTTGTGAAAGGTAACTCGAGTTTAGACCTTTACAGACACTTCAGCTCTTTAACCTTTTCTTCAAAATGCCACGACGGGTATTTGTGTTTGGGGATTTGACAGCTTGTTATTATTCATTTCCACAAAGTTGATTTCTTCTCGATTACACTTCACTACCTTTGCCCTGCCGTCCGATTGAGGGCATCCGATCACAGACACAGATGAGGTTCTGCTCTCGACGCTCTGGCCCACGTCTACGGTGGGCGTCGGCTTTCCCAGGACGCTCCTCAGCTGCTCCCAGAAGAAGGGCTGCTGGCTGACCTGCTGGGGCCACTCCAGGTACGTCTTGGTGCTCAGCATCTTCTTCAGCCTGCAGTACTTACTGGGCAGCGAGCTGGGATCGATGGGCTCCTTAACCACCAGGATGACATCACTGAAGGTCTTTCCCATGGCCCTCTGCTGGGCGAAGTACAGCTCGTAGTTGCACCAGTCGCTGTTCACAAAGTGTCGGGAGAGGATGAATATCGACTGAGGACGGAACGAGGAGAAAAGGAAACGAAATGAAAACATGGATTTAGAACATCCAGTGCTTTATGGTCTGTTTGACTCTAAATGATCATAATTTAATAAATTAACATTAGTTGTCTCGCAGAAGACTTGAAACTAGAGACTGAGACATAAAGTCCTGAGGAAGAATGTTGTAAAACGCCCTCTGGTTCTGGATCTACCTGTTTGTACTGATTCTGTCCAAAATCTTATGAGTTCTTCTCTCCCTCTTCAAGCTTTCATGGAAATCTAAACAAAGAACAAGAACGAAACAACGTCCTTCACGATTCTGATATCTGCCTTTTGATTGACACGTCTTCCTTCACTTGTCTACTCAGCCTGTTGAGAACCAATATCACAAAAATCCACTTTTCTCAATCGGACACGTTTGGAAACGTCTGCCGCCTCAACCAGTTGATTTAAACTTCCAAACTTTATTTTTAACCAATTTGCCAAAAATGTTGAATCACGTTGTTCAATGTTCAAATGTTCAATTCTCCGTGTAAAGTAGAGTGTTGTGTGCAAGACAATGACAAAAAAACGCGTTCGTACCTTTCGACTGTTTTCAATGTTCTCAATGATGTTGTCGATGATCCACCTCCCCGGCATGAAGTCCCTCTCATGGATGCACAGACGATACGGGTTTCTACTGTTCTCCAAACAGGGCAACAGCTGGTTCCTCACCCAGTCTGCATCAGCGTGGCTGTAGGAAATTAAGGCGTGATAGGTAAAAGTGCCCATTTCCCCGGCTGCTTTTTCCTTGTGCGCTCTGTATTTGGCTCGGATGATCTGATACGTGGCTTTCGTGTACCAGGGCAGGTCGAAGATGTAACAGATCAGCATCAATATCAAGATCACCGCTGCAGTGGTGGCCACAGAGATGAGGATGACGAGTTTGATGTCACAGGCCAGTCGACTTGGCAAGTACTGGGATACGACTGTGTTGAGGAAGGCCTCCGGGTGGTAGCACCTGTAGTCCCACGGCCAGTCGGTGAGGTTGACATTTCCGTGTGACATCGTCTCCTGGACGAAAGCGTGAAGCTCACAGGTGCAGTGGTACGGGTTGTTTCCCGCCCTCAAGCGAGACAGCTGTGGCATGCCCTGGAAAGACGCCTTGCTGATGAGGCCGAACGAATTCCCGTCCAAGGCCAGAAACTGCAGGTTCGGACTTCTCCACTTCGATGGGATGAACTTGATTTTGTTCCCACTCAGCAGCAGCTCTCTCAGGTCGGTTGCTCTCTCAAAGAAGGTCGTGTCCAGCTGGTCCAGGTCGCAGTGGGACAGGTCCAGGTAGAGCACCGTGGTGGGCAGACAGAGGAGGGCCTCAGTGACGAACTGGTTGTGGTGGGCGATGAGACGAGTGATGTTTGGCCAAACGCAGTCACGACTGTCTTCAGCAGATCCCAGGTTGTTGTTGCTGACGTCCAACACCTGCAGCTGCTGGAAGTCCCTGGTGAGCACCGACAGGTCCCTCAAGCTCGTCAGCTCGTTGCTGCTCGCGTTGAAGCTGTGGAGGTTTGGCATGGTGCCCTTGTTTTCACAGCGCTGGTTGAAGATGTAGCCGCTCTGCAGTCGACAATGGGAGATGTCCAGTATCTCCACCCCTTCCATCTCCACCCAGGAGTCGCAGGGCACAAAGTTGAAGTTAACGTAGCGAATAGAAAGTTCCTTAATCTTGTTGAACCAGGTGAAGCGCCAGTCAAACCGCAGCAAATCAGGATTACTGATATACCTGAAAGAAACAGATGGTTAGAATGTGTGCAAATTCAGATCAGGTCAATTAAGATTATCCAATTACCAATTAACCCAAGTTTGCACGCGTTTAATCTCACGACACTTCTGCTTATGATTCGGAGAATTGCTTCAGCATAGGTCATAAACCCTTCCTCCTCCCGGTGAGTGGAAGGGACATGGATCAAAATAATGGCTTAGTACACACGGCATTTCTAGATGGTTCTAATCACACTGATGTTTGTTGAAGTTTGGTTTGAATTAGTTATTCAATGATATAAAAACGATGTGAGATGTCGTGATTGGTCAAGGACATAAGCAGGATCTCGATATCGTGGTTTCATCCCCTGATCACTTCTGCACATTCTCTACATATGTTTACTTGACATAAAGAGGAAGATACTCACCAAAGATCCAACTTGTCAATCGTCAGGTTTGTGATCCTGGAACTTGCTCCGGTGTCACTGAATGTGGGTGAACGGGCGAAGTCGATGTACTGAACCCTCAATCTTTTGATCAGGCTGATTTGTAAGTTCATCAGAGCCATCCTCAGGAGATGCTCGTTGAATTTCCCCCTGTGGAAGATTAGCTGAAGCGCGCTAATGTTTTTCAAACCCTGGAAGATGTCCTCCTCCCCCGTGTAGTACATGAACTCGAAGAGGTTGCGGAACTGGACGACGCTGAAGTTGTTGTTGGCGATGTCGTGCAGCATGTGAACGAGAGCGCCCGGCTGCTGATCTACGGCCATATCGAAACCCATCTCCCTCGTCTGAATGACTTCCAGACTCCCAGGCTCGTAGTAGCTCAGGTTGGAGGAACATTTGATCGCAAAACCTTGTAGCCTGATGTTCTTCAGTGGCATGAAATCTGCTTTCTTCAGTCCCATCACCAGGGGGCCCCCCATCGACAGAACCTGGAGTTTGACCAGTTTGGAGAAGCTCTCAGCCAGAGTGGCGTGTTTATACAGGTTATTGGACATGTGCAGCTGTTTCAGGTCGGAGAGAGGCGTCAGAGCGCCGGCAGGGATTTCCTCCAGCGAGTTATTGAAGAGGTTCAGACTCTCCAGCAGCGGGTTGTTTTTAAAGGCGTCCGTGTCGATGTGTGAGATGTTATTGAACTGCAGCTGCAGGTTGCGCAGCAGAGGCAGCCGGAGGAAGTCGTCAGCGTGGACAGCTTGAAGATTATTGTAGGAGAGATCAACTTCTTCGAGGGTGGAGGGAAGCCCCCCCCAGGGCACGGCGGCGAGCTGCCCCCCCACGCAGTCTGCAGAGCGGCCCGAGTTGTGGATGCGACAGGGTCCGTCCTCGGAGGTCGAGGCCGGAGTCGGGGACGCCAGGGCTCCGAGGAGGAGAGAACTGAACTGTATCAACCTCCACATCATTCTACAGAACTGGAAATAAACAGGAAACATTGAGCTTATTATTCAGTAGTTGGACGTCATTGATAATGGAGGAAGTTTTCAAACCTGAGTCAAAGTACAGATAATTATATATAAACGCTCAAGTAACAATAATTATTCAAATTAAAAACATCCATTTTAATTATATTTAATTTAAATAATTAATAATAATTAAGTACTTATACATTAGCAAACAGCAACTCCCTCATGTTTTCTTCCCTTGATTCTGTCACAATCTCTTTCCTGTCTTCACCTTTTTCGTTTCTATTCTTCTCCTTCCCTCTCTCCTGTATTTTCAGAGTTGGACTTTTGAAGACACACAATAAAATAACATAAATAAAGATAGAATAAAATAATCAAACCACACACACACAATTATGTTTCCCTTTGCAAATCTGAGGAGGGAAACATATCAGATATTAAACAGGCTTCATTTGTCTCCTATGATACAACAACACTCACACGACACTGCACTCACCAAGTTTCCTGCTCAGCACCGTGAACGCTGACTCTCAAATCCCTCCTCTCTCCTTTATTTATATGGCCCAAGGCTCCACACTCACATGTGAGGAGCCGTCAAACTTTACAACCACTCGACAAGCAGCGTTGGTTTTATCTCAGCCACAGGAGACGTGACTTGAATAAACATTTATGTCTGTGTGGATAAGGATGATATAAATCCACCATTCCTTATTTACTTGAAATTAAAGGATGTTCCTGTTCCTGTTCATCTGTAACTTAAGATGATAAATGTTATCCAGTCAGGAGGAGTTTGACGTGTTGTCTAATGTCTCCCTTTCCTCCTGTAACTGTTTCAATATTAAAGTATTAATAATAAAATCATGTCATCGTTTGTTTTCTAGATAAAGACAATAAATGTAGTATAGTTTTGGTGAATTTGTGTCGTCCTGTGTGTACTGCGTCTTCCTTCCTCTTCCTTCCTCGCCATATAATGTAAGGGACAAACCTCAAACATTCCCCGTCTATCTCACCTGGTCAACAGTGAGCAGCTGCTGGGGAAATTGACATTGTTGATGAACATCGATAATATTGACTCAGTCAAACTCCTGCAGTAAAAAGACAATGTTGTAAAATGTTGTGCTTGAATCTGACAATAACAAGGTTTGGGAACTGACCCAGACTTTTGTAAAGTGCGAGTTCATTGTGTTTCACACATGAAGTAACAACCAGGTGTTCTGGTTGTTCTTGTCGGTTCACTGCAGGTCACCTCCATCACCACTGGGCGGCCTCTGGTAGTAAATGAAAGGAGCAAGATGGCCGTGCCCGTACCAGGGATTCTTTAGCTTCCTCTTTGGGAGGATGTGGAGAAGTATTGTCTGTTCTTAGATTAAATGTTTCAAACCAGAGATACTTTCTGCATTGAAATGCAAGAACACACCAACACACACACACACACACACACACACACACACACACACACACACACACACACACACACACACACCATCATCATCATCATCATTTTAACAGTTTAAACAAAGTATCTGGTAAGAATTCTGATTATAGAATTCATTTATCCTTCAGGAACAGTTTAAGTCTGCACACATACCTTGGACTCTGCACGCCCCCCAGGTTGTGTTTTGTGGGCGATATGCATGTGAGTCATGTGTTTTTAATGGCTTCTGGAACACTGTAATTTCCCCTGAATGATGAATAAAGCACTTGATCCTGCGGCTACACTCACTGATCACTCCTGGATGTTTCAGAGGCATTTCTGGACAGTGGGTGGAAGTTGAAAGTCTTTGCTCCGAGCTGAACAGAAAATCTGTGTCAGGGCAAACGGAGGTCAACAGAAGCCAAGTGTTCCTGCCTTCCCACATCCACCCAGCTGGTTTGATATTAACCAGCCTTCAGACTTTCATGGTCGTGTTGTGTTGACACTGGTTGATCATGTGCAGCCTCATCCGTGGAAGAATGTGCACAAATATGCTGCCAATGCTGCCAACTACTCACTCTTGCATGTCTGGGTTCATTCCTTGGTTTGAGACGTAGAGTGTTGCTTCATCTTAGTGTCAACACACACTCAGGTTGAACAGGCCGTACAATCTGAGCCACCTCCACATAAAACACAATGTGGCCTACTGCCCGGTCAAAGGCTTTCACATGCTGATAGGCTCACTGCCAGCTTCTTATAGAAAACTGGAAAGACAAGCGGGAAACCCAGAGAGAACGTGCGGAGGGAAATTTTAATTGTTTCTGTACCTTAGAGATAAACTCTCCTACATTATTGTTCACTGTTCATCCTGGGAACCAGATGGTGACGTGCTGCCGCAACAAAAGAGGACGGAAATTGAAAGTTAATCCTGGGTCCGTACACATTTCACAGTAACGATGTGAAAATGAACACATTTATACAGCCTTAATTTTTAGGTGTGGAACATCTACCTACTTACTCCACACATACGTTTTTATGTGACTCACATCTCAAAATTATTTCATTTATCAGCTTCACACTTGTGTATCGTCGACGGCCCAGTGAAGAGCACTTTTTAAATTGGTTCTATTTGGACACAAGATACTTTCAACTTGTCTTTTCTTCTACATTCTCAGATAAATCACATCAGCGGCTGAAGACCTGTGGATCGTGGTTATTTTGATAATCTGATTATTATTATGTTACAAAATCAGAATGACAAAGACATTTACGGAAGTTGCAGGTGCTAAAATTTGTAATTGCAGCAATAATCAGAGTCAATTCCTCTTTTCTCTCCAAGTCAAAAGCCTAACACTTGTTTTTTTTGCTCTGAAGCAATACAGGGTGGAATTATGGTGCTTTCATTTTGAAAAGTTGTGAACTCCGGTCAGAGGATTGTAGCACAGTAAAAAAGCAAATTTAGCTTTAACTATAAATTCTCCACTGCAGATAAACCAGGTAAGATGAACACAAAGTTCTCTTCACTCTGCACCATAGACTGTTTATAAAAAGCTCTGCACACAAACAATCAACAGTAAAAGGGAGAAGGAATCGTTCTGAAGTATCAACACAGGACAAGAGAACATTAAAACCTAAACCTAACTATTCAAACACGTCTGGATGATCCGTGCACGTGACTCTAAAGCCCGGCTGCGTCTCGCTGCCACCGGTTGCACGTCGTGGCCGAGGCTTCACAGTGAGATGTGGAAGTCAATCAGCAAACAACCGGCTCGATCACTGATTAAACTCTGATGCTCTTTAATACGCCGCTCATGGCGTCATCCAGTCACCTGAGAGCTCAATAACTGGCTCTGATATTTACGCAGCAGTCAATAGTTGGTGGCAAACACATTAATGTGGCAGCAGACGTGTTTTCACTCGGCTGCAACGAGGTTTATGTGCAACGTACAAACACAGAAGACAAACTGTGAACACTCGACTCCCTGGTCAACACGTCCTCTCACATCTCCGGTGTTTAACCATGTAAACTCTCAGCTCAGGTTAATGATAACAGTGTTATGTAAAAGCAAAATTAAATATGTACTATGCTTGTATTGTGCTTAAAAGCGCAGAGATGATCTGATAATCTTTTCTGGACCATTCAAAACAAAAACCTGCAGCTTTTAAGTATTTTATGTGTCTGCGTCCTCATCAAGATAAACTATTTATTGCTATTTTGATTTGTCATAGCAGGAAGTGTCATAAAACAAATAATAACTTATTGTATTACATCACGTGGGTTTTTGTGAAGGTTTCATGGCCCAGTGGGACTTGTCATGATTTATTATGGCTTGAGGAATTTATGATTTTCTTCATTACAGAAATTAGACTCATGAAACAAGTGGAACTAATAACATCAGCACCTTAAAATCCTCTTTAGGTGTTTGGGTCTCAGGGCTCTTGTACTGAACACGTCGGCTCAGAGGCGTCGCTAACGTTATTAGTTCCATCTCCGCGTTCCCAGCAGCAACTGAGAAGTCAAAATATATATATCCACCGTGAGCAGGTTTATTTCAGAGGGACAAACACAAAATGACTTCACCGAGAGGTTTCAGGTTAGAAAAGAAGAAGATGAAAGGGGTTTCGTGGAAAAACTGAAATAAGGTTTGAGGGAAACGTGATGATATTCATCTCATCATGTAAACTGTGTTTTAAGTCACTAAAAAGGACGTTTTAAAAAGTGCTGATTTTCAAAAACAAGGTAAAACGATGAGTCAACCATTTCCTTCACACGTTACCCACTGTGACGTTGTGCAATGAACCGACGCCAGAAACAACAACAAAGGCGTCTGTTAACCGGTTTCTCTTCTTCTGGTTTGCACATCGAGGTCAAATTACACGTTAGCAGCAACATTTAGCATCACTGCTCCACATTTACAGGAATTGACGGGCGTCTTCCTTGAGTTTCAACATTCTTTAGTGTCACATGATGAAACATTGACGTAGACTTTAACCGCGTTGACGAAGGTGAATACAATGATCAGTTGTGTAAACGAAGACTTAGAAAGTGAACAATGCTCAGCACAGAACAATGTGAACAGCTCACACTGTCCTGATCTGTGACGTGTGTACCGGCCAATTAATGAATAATCCATTAATGAGAAATACCTGGAGAAGGGCGGCCACTTTTTTTTTCTGTGACTCGAACCTCGATTGTGCAAATAGCTGGATTAAGACGTGAGTGTTCTGTGACTGTAAACAACACAAAGAGCATCAGAGTTGTTTGTTAGGAGGAAGTTGGAACCATTTCTGATGGGAAACTGATGATGAATGTTATTTCTTTTCATCAACAACCACAAGATTATCATCACTAGTGTGAGGACAGAGGTGTGGTGCTGCTGGTGTGTTCCTATTGGTCCCGTCCAAGGGGAGGGGCAAATACATATGAAAACATGAAGGTGGAGGACTTGTTTACAGTCGAGTAATTACCGATACTACAATCCAGACAAACCCAGAACAAGAACGTTTGTAATGTGTGTCAAAGTAATTAGATGAGTCCAGACACTTTCACTGAAGTTTGGTCTTCATGACTTTCAACTGGGAACATTCCCTGTGTGTTGTTAACCAGCGGTGGAATCACATGGAGGTGGTTGGGTGGGTTGTTAGGAGACCAATCACCTGTGACACCAGAGAGTCGAGTGAGCATCCAGACGCTTTGTGGTTGAATCTGAATAAACACGTCTGAGAGTCACTGGAGTTTTTCTGTATTAAACCAGATCAACCACAAACTTTCATCAACTTTTACAAAGTGATAAAAAAACGTAAATCAAGACGTTCATGTGCAAGAACACAAATCAATACTTTCAAACTCCTCATGTCTTGTTCCTATTTCACAAGCTGCTGTGATAATGGGTTGAAAATAGCACAAGATAAGGTTTTGCTTGTTTTGCTTTGTTTGGACCTAAAGCCACTTGGTTTTAATTTGACAGTCTCTGAAGGCTCCAGGACAACGATCAGTTTATCGATGTCATGGTTTGTGAAGAAGACGAGTAGTGACACTGCAAAGATAAAGAAACAAATCAGTTCGTAGTTGTAGGTTTGGTTCAGTTGTTTAAGTTCAGCCACTCACTTCCATCCCAACACTAACCAGTAAAGAATGAGACGAGCAACACGGTGCAAAATTAAACAGTTTGAATGATCTGAGAGGGAGAAACAGCAGCGGCAGAGATTCTGTCTCCTAACGAATCTCTGAGGAGTCGTGTTTCAACCGTTTCTCTCTCTCTCTCTCTCTCTCTCTCTCTCTCTCTCTCTCTCTCTCTCTCTCTCTCTCTCTCTCTCTCTCTCTCTCTCTCTCTCTCTCTCTCTCTCAGTGAAGCCGGTTTCTTTCCCGTCCTGTGGAACATCCACAGATATCAGACACCAGCAGCTCCACAGGTGTCCAACAGTTCCACCGGCTCCTCACCTCAGGGGAGGATATCAGCCTCTTGTTAGGTTTATTATTATTACTGCTATCATCAGCATTAAAAACCCAGCTCTGATTTCCTCCTTTTAACAAGCTCTGCCTGGGAAGGAAAACCTCGACTTATTAGTGGCGCTTGAATAATCAGAGAAATTAGTTTCCCGACTGTGAAAAGTCGTAATAAGAACTAAAAAGAGTAAAAGTTTCAAATAGCCTAACTTAGAAAAACAATCAGCTCCACATAGCAGCTTCTCAAGTGAATTTTAAACTTTTTTTATGATTAACAAACATGTTTTAAATTATATTTCTACATCTGTCACATCTCTTCTTTTTGTAACTTTATGCAAACAGAGGACAGATGTGCTGTTTAAAGGCTCTAAACACATGAAAACACTAGAGTCAGAACAACGACTTCACAGCTCGGATGATCAGAGGAGCAGAAGAGTTCACGGTTTCCCTCAGGATCCAGAGATCTGTGTTTTTTTGGGGTCAAATTAATGTCACAGCTGTTTACTGCACGATGATGAAATGAGACGGAGACAAAGTGCTGCTGTGTACTTTCATTTTTGGGTTTGGCCTCTCGAAACAGGATTTTAATAAAAACAACTCTGGGATTATTGGAGGCAGCCCAAAGAAATCAATTTAAATCATGAGCATTAATCCAGGTCCAGACTTTAACTCGGAGGATAAAGCTGCTCTGTCTGTGACATGTGGGAACAAGAAGCTGCTAAACGGCTCAAAGCTGATAACTGGATCAAATACTTCAAATGAGAGACAGACAGGACAACCCCCCCCCCCCCCCCGAGGACATGGACTACATACAACTCATGTTCATATCACCCCTGTTTGTGTATAGTTCTGTTGTTGTGGCATGCTTCAGAAATGTGATTTATTTTCTTCAGTTAGTCCCTCCTCTTCATCTTCGGCCCATCATCTCCCCCCCGCCTGACGAGCTGAGACGTGCAGAATCAATATCATCTTTTTAAAATCCCTCCCTGACACCGTTTGTTATCTGCGACCTGTCAGAGCTCAGAGACATTTTGACCTGTCTCAATACGAGAGGCTCTGATGCTGCTGATAATGAGTCCCAGTCATTGACTTCATTATTTATTTACACCCGAGTCCAGAAAACACCAGCTCTCTGCAGGCCGTGACGAATCAGCCTTTAATCTGATTACACAGTGAAAGTGTTGCATCACAGCCTCATCGAACATCTTCATCACGTACCGGCTCAAAGAAACATGCAGGTGAGAGAAGAGGAATCACAAACACTCTCCTGCACATTAACAACAACGTGCACAGAGTCTCAGCTCCGGACCTTCGTCACGTGACGAGTGAGACAAATAAACGAATAAGCTGCACCTCCATGAAAGCAGCCAATCAGAGAGAAGAGGTCATCAGACAGTCTGTTTCCAATTAGCTAATTAGCAGAGACTAATGTATTATATTTTAGCTAAATAACTCTTTTAAACATTGTTATAAACCACGATGATGTTACCATTTTCGGTGTGTTGATTCTCAAATTCTCACACTCGTTAAACACTATCCCATATGGAATGGAATGGAATGTATGCGTTAACTCTTTCCCCCAGAGAATACTTACAATGAAGACGTCCTACACTACAAGATACTAAACATGCCCTTATTTAGACTGAAGGCCCTGTTGTGTGATGTCATGTTATCTCTAGTTTTGGGGTCCCACCTCCCACCTATAAAACTTCTTGCCCTGCAGGTACAAGACAGACTTTCATCGTTTGGCCTGTGTGATTTCTCTGAGTCTCTAGAGCTCGTCCTGACCTGTACTACTTTTGTGTAATAAACATCATTATACTTGTAAGTACTGGGTCGGCGTTCCTTTCCTTCATCATCGACTTCTACAACACAGCGACCTCTCGGCTGCCCAGAATATACTTCACTAAACACATGCAGACACACAGACACACACACACACACACAGACACACTAAGAACAGGACTTTCCCTCACCCTCCACTGTGTGATGAAGATGAACACTGGCCTCGTACATGTAGAAACACGCCGCTCACACTCCTCTTCGTCACTTTGACTTCACAACACATTGTCGACTTGTGCTGCATCTGAGACGCTCGGTGTTCACTGAGTGTTTACATACAGTGAGAGACAGTGACTCGTTCCCCCCCCCCCCCTCTCTCTCTCTCTCACACCCTCTCTCTCTCTCTCAGGAATGTGAGCTTCACGTTTACTGTAAATCAGACGTTGCTTCCTCGACTGGAAAACAACTGAGAACCTTAGAGGAAATCTGTCACCACCAAAGAATAGTTGACTGACTTCTTTCAAGCCGTATAATTTCTATAGGTTTTATATGTCCCAGTTTTTGAGTTATGGATTTCTGCTGCCAACCCAGACTTCAAGACTTCAACACCTTATTAGTCATGTGCACGATAATTACTTTCAGCAGTCGATGATAATGACTTAAATACACACATCAAATATTAATTATAAAGATGTATTATATAATATATTACTGAGAAGAATGAAAAACACAAAAACAAATAGCGACAGATAAAAATAAAAATAGATGTTGAAAAATAGCTGGAAAGAAAATATTGTTTCCTTCTTATGTTAATTTTCACCATTAAAATGCTATTAATCCTCAAACATCTGTTCAATAAACTGGGTTTGACTCCTAAAATATTAATGTAAAATCTGTAAACTCTGGCTCAGAATAAATGTGTTGACATCTATTTAGTTTTTATTCTGACAGAAAATATTTCCAAAGCCTCCAGGAGATGGATATCTGAAAACCTGGGTTTGTAAAAGCTAAACTGCGTCCGTGGGTAATAATTTACCTTTTAATACAATAGAAATGGTTTAATTATTAGTTATGTAATTAATGTTTAACTCCACTTTCTCTCCTGAGAAACAAATTCTTTGATAAGTGTCATTGATTTTCTGGGCCGGTGGTGAGAATCTATTTCTGTGACTTTGTTCCTTCCACTGAGATGATTGACATGTGAACTGCTTCTGTGTGTGTGTGTGTGTGTGTGTGTGTGTGTGTGTGTGTGTGTGTGTGTGTGTGTGTGTGTGTGTGTGTGTGTTGTTGATGACTGCAGAACAATGTAAAACACCAAAGCAAGTAAAGTATAATATTTTCTGACGTGTTCCTTGTTTCAGCCGTAACAGTCGGTCTGAATGAGTCTGTTTGGAAACAATGAGGCTGAAGATTAAAATAGAAACGTGATGAAAGAACTTCTTTGTTCTTCTTCTCTTCAGGAAGTGAAACGTCTCGTGTTACCTGAGCGACAGGTCGGGTTTCTCTGTTTGGCAATAAAACAACTTCTTTAAAATAACTTCATCCGTGGAATCACAATGACTATGTGAACATTGTGCTGATAGCTGATCAGGTGTAATCTCAGTTCACACGCTTCCATTCACTCATCAGCTCAGAACACAGAGTGAAGCAGAGGCTGATGGGAATCTGAGTTTTTCCATTAGTCACAAACCAAATTATTGGAATGAATACAAATGGATCTGAATCCTCCTCTTCACACTAAAGCACCGTCACCCTGTTTGACTCTGATTGGGAGTGTGTGTGTGTGTGTGTGTGTGGGGGGGGGGGGGACTTCTCGTTGGCGGTGATTCAGCTGCTGATTGACGGCAGCTGTGTCTGAGTGTGTCACCTATTTACTCCACACGCAGGGAACCCTTCTGTGACTCAGCGTTGGAGCGTCCTGAGGGTGGAGGTGGGCTGCCTCCACCTCACACCTCCAGCCCCCCCCCCCCCCCCATGTCTTTCTGTTTATACTTTCATTCCTCCTAATTTTCTCATGAACCGAGGAATCGTAGCCGAGAGTGGAGACACTTCCCTTTTCAAATTAGCATATTTGGTGATAGAATGAAAGATGAAACTTTTCCTGTTCTGTGGTCTTTTGCCGCTGGTGCAGACTGGTTGATCCAAACACTCATAAAACATTCACTGGGCCGAGGCTGCTGGTTTCCCTGTCGGCTGCTGGTTTCCCTGCTGGCTGCTGGTTTCCCTGTCTGCTGCTGGTTTCCCTGTCGCTGCTGGTTTCCCTGTCGGCTGCTGGTTTCCCTGTCGGCTGCTGGTTTCCCTGTCGGCTGCTGGTTTCCCTGTCGGCTGCTGGTTTCCCTGTCTGCTGCTGGTTTCCCTGTCTGCTGCTGGTTTCCCTGTCGGCTGCTGGTTTCCCTGTCGGCTGCTGGTTTCCCTGTCGGTGCTGGTTTCCCTGTCGGCTGCTGGTTTCCCTGTCGGCTGCTGGTTTCCCTGCTGGCTGCTGGTTTCCCTGTCGGCTGCTGGTTTCCCTTCTGGCTGCTGGTTTCCCTGTCGGCTGCTGGTTTCCCTGCAGGCTGCTGGTTTCCCTGTCGGCTGCTGGTTTCCCTGCTGGCTGCTGGTTTCCCTGTCGGCTGCTGGTTTCCCTTCTGGCTGCTGGTTTCCCTGTCGGCTGCTGGTTTCCCTGTCGGCTGCTGGTTTCCCTGTCGCTGCTGGTTTCCCTGTCGGCTGCTGGTTTCCCTGTCGGCTGCTGGTTTCCCTGCTGGCTGCTGGTTTCCCTGTCTGCTGCTGGTTTCCCTTCCGGCTGCTGGTTTCCCTGTCTGCTGCTGGTTTCCCTGTCGGCTGCTGGTTTCCCTGCTGGCTGCTGGTTTCCCTGTCGGCTGCTGGTTTCCCTGTCGGCTGCTGGTTTCCCTGTCGGTGCTGGTTTCCCTGCTGGCTGCTCGTTTCCCTGTCGGCTGCAGGCTCGTGTTACTTCCTCTCTGATTAGTGGAGCCGACACCAGAGTCACAGAGGAGCTGGTGGAACTGAACTCCAGCTTCAGACTCCATGATTGAAGTGACCTTAGAATTCAAACTGACGTTCAGGCGGAGCTGAGCAATAAACTGCAAACACTTGATTCATGACTCATGTCAGTGGATTTGATTGAATAGGATTATTGTGTTGATTTGGGGGCCGGGTCTTTGTTGTTAGAGAGTTTTCCACTCAGTGACTGATTCATATCGTTTTGTTTATTTTCGGCCTCAACACTTTGACTTTACTGTTGAAATAATATATTTTCCTTGACTCCAATGTGGTGTCCTCCCTTTGAATGAAATAACACATTTTGTGACCATAACAACTTTAGCAGCATTAATAATTCAAAATTCACCCGAAACGATCTTAGGTGCATTCAATAAAATCAAATTAGCATTAGAACGAGATCCTTTGTTTTCTTTTAAACCCTTAAGATTACTAAACATTACCTGATGTAAAGGTCTGCTTAAGGCTTAATTTAAGGGAAGACTTTTTATCAGAGACTCTTAAAGCCCTTAACATCCATTTAAAATACATGTAATCTGTAGAAATATGTTCATAAAGGGATTCAGTTTCATTGTTGTCAAATAAAGACGAGACATTCTTCCTTTATAGTTATATTTTATTAATTTTCACGGCACATGTTCAGGGAAACACATGTCAATATGGATTTGTTACATGAATATCTATTGCACTATAGATATTTGTTATTTAAAAATACATGTAATGAGATGGCATAAAACTGGCAATGGCACCAATATAAATCTCTCTTTTTTTTCCTTTTCATAATAATAATAGTTTGGCATGTTACTTTTTTTAAATTACTTATATCAAGACACAGAGTTTAAGGGCACACATCATGTACAGAACTCGACACTCAGAACCCCCGGAGCAAACAGAGCAGCGACCCGCTCCTCTTCCTCCTCTTCCTCGCGCGGCGCCGATGGTTTCCTGAAAATCAAAGAGCTCGCTTTGAAGGAGTCGAGTCGTCATCGCAGCGGCGGACGACGTCGGATGCGAGCGAGCGATGAGTGAATCTGGAGAAAGCGGCCGTGTGGAAATCCACATCAAAGCAAGGACTGCAACACAGAGGAGATGTGGTTCTTCAAGTGTTGGTAAACGCTTTATGTTTTTGATCCCACGCGTTAGAGCGAAGTCCCGTCGAGCGGAGGACGAGGACAGAGGACACAGGACAGAGGACAGAGGACAGAGGACAGAGGACAGAGGAAAGAGGAAAGAGGACAGAGGACAGAGGAAAGAGGCCGACTCCTCCTGCCTGGGGACCGGAGCTCCTCGTCAAGAGAGGAACACGACAAAAGATAAAAGACGTACAATCGCATGCAAGCTAACATGAACAGATTTCTGGTTCTCGATGGTCACTATTGTTTTTAAGAGCTGAAATATCTAAATCACTATTTTTGTGGTAGTTGGGCGACCTGATGGTTCTGGTGCTCGGACGGCCTCGGCTCTTTCACCCGGTTTCCTGTCTCCACTTCATTCACCGCCACTATAAAGGCCAGAAGCCAAAGAAAATACAAACACGTAATTTACCATATTCAACATATCAGAATATTCAGATGAATGTTTCTGTGAGGAAATAAAGATTTGAACGCAGGACTTTTACTTGATTGTAGAATTAGTATTGGCGTATCTCCTGGTACTGGTCGGTTCTAAATGGTATTATAAGTACAAGTCCTAATTTCTTAAACAACACAATTTTGTTCAAAGTGTGTGTATAAATACTACAACAAGATTATTATATTTGACCTAATAGTAAAGTAACGGCTTCTCTTCCTCTGATCACAGCTTTCGGAGTTAAATGACAACACGTACGCAGCAGTTTCAGTCTAAAGGAGGTTTGAGAGGAGAACTTTGTCGAGTTAGTTTCCTGTGAAAAGTCTCTGGCACAACGGAGCCAAGAGCCGAAGGTTCACCGGCACTTGGCAGGAGGCTGGTGTTCATTTACCACCCTGGCGGCGACACAGAGACACAAAGACGATTAATATGCATGTTGGACGTGCAGTGGGGGGTTTGTGTTTGTGTTTGTGGGCACGACCGATGTCGCACACACGCTCAGGGTTCAGAGGCGGTAATGAAGCATCTTTGTAAATAAAGTGGCCCGACACAGTATTTTGTTTTTTATGGCACAGTCCTTGGCCCACATCCGTGCAGAAAGCAAGCAGGGCCCCGAGCAGCAACACACAACCGAGCGGCAACACACGACCGGGCGAGCAGCACGACACGGGCCGGAGGTTTGAGAACACGCTCGCCGCTCGCACCCCTGACCATGTTAAATAAATTCCCTAATACGGCGCATGAGGAACCACTAATTAGCTATTAATGACATTTCTGCCGCTGTGGAAGGCTCGGCACGGGCAGATTTATGTAACATTACCGAATGGTAATTCTCAAAGCTCGGGAGGAACATGCTAATCCGCTGCATAATTCATCAGCGCTCGGGCCGCCTCCCTCTCTCGGCTGCTCAGTATTCAGAGGGGTCGCTGTAGTTTCTGTCGTTTCACCGCTGAACTGAAGAGCAGCTACGTCCACGACTCCTTCCTGTTTACATGGAGCTGTAATCAGCTGCGTGAGGAGATGTCTCAGGTGATGTGTGGCGGTGAAGCCCAACGCCAGCTGCTCACGCCGCTGGTTGTGGTTGCTGCTGCACGTCAGTGAAGTATTTGAAAAACTGACCGAGTTTCTCGTCCCCGGGGAAAGAGGCGAAGCAGTCAATGGTTACATATCACATTCTAACTATGGCATAAAAACCCAAACCATCAAGACAAATTGTCACGTACGTAGGCAGCAATGGTAGAAAATCAGCATCTGCAGAGCAATAAAATACAGAAATATACTTCACAGATCTAATCACAAGCCTTTTTTTTTGTTTTCTCTCCCAGCAATCTATGAAATGCAACGTACGATAACGCGAGTTCGCTTCAGCACCTTGTTCACATCCTCGTGCACCGTGAGGTTTACAGGAAGTGGTTTCTCCTCACTCGGTTTCCCCAAAACCTCATCTTTCTTTTTCACAGAATTAGCAAAAAAATAAGCAGTTTGACATTTTGACTCCACGGTGAATCACTCTACGGAAAATATCCAGAATTAAACTTTCATGTGGGTTGATAAGAGATGAATTTGATTATTTAATGGCTTCTTGTTTTTAAAATAGAAAGATTCGGAGGCCGTACCGTTTCTCTCTCGATAATTATATAAGTAACTTTACTTCCAAAGAATTTGTGGCTGAGGATGTTTAGTTCACATCCTGTAAAGAGAGCGCCCGTCCTGCTGTGATCTGGGGGAGGAGTCGAGAGCGTATGAAAAGAAAAATGGACAAAGCTGTGAACAAGGCGCGGCGACGACGTCTGATGCCGTCTGATAAAAATACGCAAGGAACTGCCTCGCCTGAGGAGGAGTTGCTGAGACACAGTGATGTTCGAGAATGAGCTCTTGCCCATCCGCCTACTTCCTGTCAGAGAGCTGACACTTCCTCCCGGTGATGTTGTCGGACTCAGCTGCACTAATTATAGCGCCAAGTGCATCCGAGTCTGCAGGATTCTGCCTCGACTGCAAAATTGTGCTTAGGAGTTTATGTCCCAGAAGTGTTAAGGCTTTTTAAATCTCAATACCAGACGTTTTTACTAAGTACTAATGAGCTATAAGTTTAACGAGATGAAGGATGGGATGTAAGAGAGTGGTATTAAAGGTTTACACATTCACAAATAAGCACAATCAAGTCAATTTCAAATTAAGTAGAGAAATGATAAAAACAATTGGCCTGGTATTGGTTTGTTTTCTCTTTTTTTGCCCAACTCATAAGATATGTTTGTTTTCGGGTCAGAGAGGAAAGGTTTGCAAAGCACCTAATTATGATTGAATCAAGTTCATGGACAGGAACTCCTACTCACTTTGGATCGAATCAAATCATGGACCTTCTGTCTGCTGCTTTACGCTAAAAATCACTGAATCCATAAGTCGCTCACATTTTTGCTGGACTCTATCTAAAAATTGAAAATTGGCACCGACAACCCAATCATGTAGTTCAATGCTCTGCGAACCTGACCTCCTGACGGCGGCTCCCTGTCGTCGGGAGCCGGTAAGGATGAGCGGTTAGCGTTAGCGTTAGCTGCGGTTAATGGAGCCACAGGGCGGCCGCGGCCAGCAGCAGTGACGGCCCCAGGGTGGAGGCCAGGGAGGCGGCCAGGAGCCGGCCGTCGTTCACCAGCCGGACGGAGATCACCTCCACCTTGAACCCGTCCTCGGTGGCCATGCAGCGGAAGACGCCCTCCTTCAGGGGCGTGTTGAAGGTGGGCCCCAGGACGCAGAAGTCCCCGGAGAAGAGGCAGGGGTAGTTCTTGATGCAGTTGTCCTTCTCCCAGCGGTAGGTGGCGTGGAAGGAGCGCACGGGGCACGGGAGGAAGATGGAGGTGTTGAACTGGACCACCACTTCCCTGGGCGAAGTGCGACGCTGCTTCAGAGCTGCAAGACACAAGGTTGTTATTGTCCTGGACGAGGAATCACTACACAAACAAGGACGTCTCATTAGCAGTGAACACTGAGAGGAAGGAGGTTTGTCTGCATTAGAGGCACGATGTCACTTTAATCCTGAAGTTAATTGGAGCTGATGACCAAGCTACTGCTTTGATTTATTCACGTGTGGCATTATAAAGACTAAATACTTATCGTACCGCTCTCTGTGGACCCTCTAATAAACTAAAACTGATTTTAATGAATTGTATTTTCATATTTTCTGCTCCGAACACCAGTTTGTTCATGTTAGATCTTTTCCAGGGCTGGATTAAAAGGCAGGTAACAGCCTCAGGGACTCAGGATCCCTGACCCACAAATATTCATTATGTTCAAGTTGGTTTGTGGTTATTTAATTAATTTAAAATGTGTTTACTATTCAGCATTAAAGCATATAACCAACTGGAATGATCAGGGCCTTAAGGCAGCTCCTGCTTTAGTCTTTGTTGCCCCTTAGTTTTGTAGCTTTTCTGGAATAAACAGACGTCAGTAAATATAAAAAAGATGTGGACAGATTGATCCAAAATCTCCTTCCTACCGATCACAGGAATATTTCTTTGCGTCCTTGACATAACACATTGTCTCCTTGTGATTAAAAAACTTGCTGTCATGTTATTTTTGACATCTTGTTATGACAGATCGTTGTTTAGTCCTGTCGACGTAACAAGCTGAGGAGAAAATAATTGCTCTGTCGACTGCGACCGTGAGAACAAAACACAGCGAACAGCCTCCTCATGTCCTACTTCTTCAAAACCATGACACAGGGAAATAAAAATAAATCCCCTCGGGTCTGTGTCATGGCAGTTTTGTTCCACAGAACACAGCAGGCAGCTGGAGCTGTGACTTATAAAGTCCAGTGTGTAAGACTCAGGTGAAAGGATCTGTTTTCTTTAACCTACAATGAGCCCTTTATATTTAAATGCTTTATATTTACATCAGGAGCAGGTCCTCTCTACGGAGGCAGCCATGTGCAGAACAGAAGAAGTGGAAGGCATCAGCTTCTTAATTTATCTGCATTCATATGTAGATGGTTGTTAATACTAAGGTTAACTAAGGTATGTTGTGTAGGTGACAAGTTTGAGTCATGTGATAAAAGAAACTCATGTCTTGGCCTTATATATATGAAGGTAACACAGCGACGTAAGAGCTCCTTAGATTAAACTGTGAACATGAAGCACAGACGGGGATCAACACTCAGCGGGAAATGAGTTCATCGCCTTTATGTGAGTTTCAATAACCTGCCCACTGATTCTGGTGTGAAAGAGTCAATTAAACTCGAGAGCTGTTGGTGCTCCGACCCCGGTGACGATGAGCTGTGAACAACAACTCAGAGAACTCAACAGCAGAATGTTCAGGTCATGTTCCTCCCTCCTGCTGCTCAGCTGCAGCCTGAACGTCCCGGAGATCATCCTGCTGCGTTCCTCACATGGGAGATACCTTCATTTCTAATAACGTTAAATAATGACGCATCCCCTCTTAATATCACCTTCTGGAGAAAAGAGTGAAAGTTGTGTGTCACCCCCCGACACAGAGTCGATGTTAGAGTCTGATCTCAAGCAGATAAAGTGACTCTTCAGAGGGAGGAACAGTCACGATTAGCTGAGGTTGTAACTGGGTTCTGAGCTTTGAAACAGAACGAGCCGCGACATAATAAAAAAAAAAATCTCTCCCCACGGCTTCTTGAACCCTGCTCAATTATATGATAATCATCTTTTCACTCCGGCTCCTCAGAAAGGTTCCTATTTTGGTTTGAATTAAGATACAGAGAGAGAGAGAGAGAGTGGGAGAGAGCAGATAAGGCCTCACCAGCAGCATCCCCGCAAACCGACGAGTTGGACTGGTCCAGATTCTGAATCAGCGATCTGTCGGAAGAGAACAGAGACAAATCAGCAGCAGAAGAGAATAGTTTCACAAAACGGCTGATGAGCCTCCGCGTCCACCTGCTGCTCCTCGCAGATGGAGACACGCAGACACGGCTCATTGAGCAGAGAATCACAGGCTTATTACAGCACTTTGCTTCAAACTGGAAATGCACAGTTTCTGTCTCAGAGCAATTTCCTAACGGAGAAATAAGCAATCACGGCTCCAAATTCATCTTGTTGTGATTGTAATGATCGTGATGCTTTTTCTTGGAGTTGGAGTTTGGAGTTAAAGCTAGTTCCATCTCCTCGGGGCCGGTGATAATCAGCCGGAGCACAAAGCTGCATTTCTGTAATTTTCACATTTGTGCTGCAGATCCGATGCTACTGATCCTGACTCTGCTGAACAGAGGCCTCTCCTCTCCTCTCCTCTCCTCTCCTCTCCTCTCCTCTCCTCTCCTCTCCTCTCCTCTCCTCTCCTCTCCTCTCCTCTCCTCTCCTCTCCTCTCCTCTCCTCTCCTCTCCTCTCCTCTCCTCTCCTCTCCTCGTCAGCCCGTGGAGGGAAAAAACAGAAAGAGACGGCGGCCAATAGCTCTGCAGTGGTGACATCATATCTAATCCTACCCAGTCGTGGCGTTGTATCCAGGCGGGATGGCGATGCACTTCCTCCTGGCCTTGTCCCAGCCGCAGTACGGATCCCGGGAAAGGATGCACTCCCTGCACGTGTCGCCATAGCGACGGCAGTCAGCCAGCTTCAGGCGCTGGACCTCCATCGCCGTGCCGACATACAGATGTCCCTGAGGAGGAGGAGATGCACCACGCCGAGTGGACTCAGTATTACTGGAATAAATCAACCTGGGCTGTGTTGTTACTGGACACTTTCCTCACAGAGCTGATGACTGTTCAGCAGCAGAGCCTCAGAAACAGCTTTTTATTAAACCCCTCAGGTAAAACAAAAAACGTCTGTACTGTGAATGAGGGAAGGTATATAATAACCTATAAACACGAGTGTCAGTAATGGGAACTGAGGTATTTAATAACCTTATTCATTCATGAGAACCAGGTCGAGAAAACCTGAGCCATTTATCTTTGAAAATTTAAAATTGGCAATTTGTAGGGATTATATTACAGAGAAAGAGGAATTCGGATTCGCTGCGACTTAAAAATGCTGCTTTTGATTTTGAAAGCACTGAATTGGGGTCAAAATAAATTTCTGATCTGCTACGTGATAAATCATCTGATCTCTGACCCACAGTCCAAAGTGGAACCTGGAGAAGCAGCGTTTCATCAGAACAAACCATGGATGAAATGAGCTTTTAGATTAAAATCTAATCTCTTAAACAAACCCTGCCTCTCTGGTACAACTACAACAAACTACAGTTTAATTAATCTTCTGCACACATCTGCAGTCGAGCCCGCAGCGTTTCTCAGCCTTGTTTAAACCCTGATGTAATATTTATCATGACAGCCAGGATGTAACTGAAATCTCCCTCCACCACGTTGTTCCTCTTACCTTCTGGGCGTCGATGGCCATGTTTAGAACGGGCCCCTCATTGTGGAACAGGGAGTACTGAGAGATGATGAAGACCCCCTCGCTGGAGTGGAGAACCTTCAGAACTTTGCCTTGTTCTGTGGAAACAAAAGGAGACGATGCAGTGAGGAATGGATCCCAGTTCTGAGCGTCGTTTAAACTCACCGGGAAGTGAAAACACTCATAAAACCACGTCCTCTGAGTCACAAAGGTCAACATTTGTGTTTTCATGAATTCACAGTTTCTCACTTGGACAGATTCCACCTTTGAGAGCCGGAGGAAAAACAGAAGACTGGAGCTTTAGGGATTCTTCTGAAGATAGAGCTGCTCTGCAAAGATGAAATACTCAGAGTGGCCGTGTTTAACCTCAGTGGAAGGAGCCAAAACCACAGAACACATGGGGGGGGGGTGGTGAGATCTGCAGGACTTCATGTTCCGCTGTGGAAATCAAGAACCTTTTGGGGTTCTGGGTCAATTGTGATTCAATTCCCGAACATCAGAGCTGAATCTTTGCTCCTGACAGAACTGATAAAGCTTCTCAGAACTTTTGCTCTGGCCTCGAGCTGAGTTCATTTCCATAGCAACAGCAGATGAGCGCCGTTTGACATTAGGGGGAAAAAAGCGATTCCCAATAAACTGGGTTGAATATATTTTAAGCATAATGTTAAATCTTACTCACTGAGCGAAGAGGACAACTGCTCCGGGGCCGGAAAACATCCAGGGCCTCCGAGGTTCAGGGTCTAATGCTCCTCAGCTGGTTTTTGGTAAAAGAATCTGGGAATATGCACCAGTGCTTCTTTCTGGATTCATTTGTGTTTAATAGTTTCACAAACAGGCAGAACTATGTTCCCCAGAGGGACTGAACAACCAGAGATCAGAGGTTGGAAGGAAGAAGTGTTCAAACTCGTTTTATAGTGGTGTCCCAATGTTAAGTTAACTGAAGTTTTTATATACTGTAATGGCCGCACCAGCAACCACACAGACTCAGTAACATGGTGGTAACTTCCTAATTTGCTTAGTTCTTTTGACACACGCACCCACCCTTCATTTATTAAATAACTGGACACATTTTGATTTCATACAACATACTTTTATTTATTAAATATTTTCTTTCTGTGATAATTAATTACATTTTCTTTGAGTTACCAGTTCCTGGGGGTTGTTACTGGAGTCATCTGGCCATTCAGCAAAAGGAGGCCCAGCTGCAGCAGGCAACCTTAAATGGGGTTGCATACTAATTATAATAATTAGCTGTTAAATCCTTGATTATTGTTTGATATTTATATTTAGTTAATTTCCCTTACTTAATATTATATGGTCTTGTACTGGGGGTTATGTTGTGGCTTTAGTTTGTTTTCAATGTTAGTATGTTTAAATTTATCCTCCTCTTTGATTTTGAGTGGCTTGACCCGCCACCATATATGTTCCCCCATCTCAGTTGAGTGGGGTTCTTTCTTTTTTGTGATGCTGTTACCTGGTCTCCAGCAGTTAAAGGAGGCTGGTATAAGAAATTGACGATTTGTGAAATTTATCTTTTTGGCACTTTGTTAAGAAAAAACAAATTAAAAAACAACCTTTTTTTCAAGAAACCCTGTGGCTCTCTAGTCTTTCCTGCTCGGTCCCTGACATATACCATAAACTGCACTTATTGTTTCCCACAATGCATCGTGAGAGTAGTGCACAACCGATGGTCAATAACCGAACGAGGGCAGAGCATCACAAACCTGAGAAGTTTATTTCTACATTTAAAGATGATACCTTTATGTCTTTTTACTTTAAAGTATAATAGACTGAATCCATTTGCCACCATTTTGTGATTGTTAACATCATTTGGAGCGAGAGTTTGCACAGAAGCGATCGGGTAACGGAGCCGTGGTGTCGAGGTCCAACTATCATCAGATAACTTATTAATTCATAAATGACGTGAACTTAGACTTTTATTTTGTCCCATGTCCCATCCACTAACATGGAGGAGTTTATGGCTTTCATGACGGTTTGGATTCTCTTTTGCGGAGCTCTCAAATCGTCCATCTTCTCTATGGTTTTGTTTCCACGTTTTCATTTGCTCTGCCTCCCTCGTCTGTTTCTCAGTGTCTCAGTTGGTGGAAAGTTTTCTCTGCCCTCGCTCGCCCTTCAGCGATGTGACTCCTCTCTCTCCCAAACGATGACCCGAGGGATGTAATGGCTCCCAGCAGAGAAGCGTTCTAACCTGTCACATCCAACACGGTTTCACTCCTCCCGCTGTGGGAATGTGATGACAGTGATATCGTTTAATCTGGCACCTTCACTTCCTGCTCCCTCCACGAGGAGCTTTCTCTTTTGTAATTAGGTTGGACGGCTCTTGCTCGTCACGCAGACTTCTATTGTCCTGAAACTGCCTCTCTGTCTCTCTTTTATCCCAATAAACTTCAAATCTTTTTCTCTCTGCAGTCAAAGATAACGTTCCCCATTTATCCAGTTTATTCTCACACGATGGTTTGATCCTGTCTGCAGCTATTTTCAGCTCTTAAATCAAACGGGTTCATCAGCACAGAGATGGCAGCAGCACATCCGGAGCAGAGAGAGAGGTGACGCAGCTGAACTCCTGTAGCGTCTCCTGAGTGAATCTGTAACAGTTTATTTATCCTCCGTGCACATTATCTTTCACAGTAAACACCTTTGCTTCTACCTTCTTATGCACGTTCCGATTGGCTAAAAGCTTTTTCCACTGAAGGCTAACAACCTTTAACCTTGTGCTGAAGATTGGAACTAACAAGCACTGTTTTATTTCTGTATCCTCAGCATTAGCACCGAGTGGAAACTGTTCACGTCCTCGGGTCTTGTTCTCTCAGCCGGGCGGCTTCTCGCTCCGGCTCCATAACCTTTAAGCTTCTGTCACCTCGAATGTCAAAGCGTCTGAAAAAGGAAATAACTTCTGATCTCGAACACAAAGTCGGCCTTGAACCTCGGCCCCTGAGGGAAGCTTCCTGCTGCATCGCCTTTGTGACTGAATCGGTCCGAGCGGCTCCACGCCGTCCGACAGTCAGTCAGTGGGTTAGTGAGTGAAAAGAGGATTTTCACAGCTGCTCGTTCTTTTGTTCGATTTAAGACTTTCCACAACTGCTCCACTTTCTCCTCTGCTCCCTGAGGTCCACAACCCTTCCCACGTCCTGCTGCGTCTGTCTAAGTGAATCTTTAGGGCCCCGACTCCACATGATCACAGCCGGACGTCTCGAGGCTTTTCAACCAACACACACTCTTCTTCTAGTCCAACTGAGTAAAACACCGGAGGACTTGGTGATTTAAAAAGAAGAAGAAAATGATGATTTATAAGTGTTTCCTTGACATGTTGGTTTTTAATGGTGAACTAAAGGAACACAGACACTTTCACTCGTGTTCAAGATCAATTTTTTAACAGAAAATATAAGATAACTATAGAATGAATTCCTTTTTATCTTGTGTGTGTAAATTTGAGCACTGATATCAGCATTTAGTGGAAATGAATCCTCTCAAAGATGCAAAGTAGAATTTCTAGGGACCAAAAATCGATATGACTCTAACCAACTGTCCTGCATCACCAATAACACCAGGTCAAACCAGATATGTATTTACTTGAGGAACCCTGGTCTCTGTGTACGACTCCGGTAGAATCACTGCACAGCTACGAGTGTGTGATGAGCTCTCGAGCAGTTTTCTAACGGCTCACAGTGAATTCCGTCTGATCGGCCTTGTTTCCAACACGACACACAGTGAAGACGATGGTTATTATCTGCATCTATTCTGCAGAGTTGTTGTCTGGCTGGTGATCAAGAGACGGGGAAATGAATTTAGACAAATCCTGCAGCGTTCTGTGTCTCACAGTCGAACATCCACCAGAACCACTTTGACAGGTTAGAAACTGTTATGTTTACACACAGCTTGCAGGAGACCATTCTGAAATACTGGATCCCCCCCCCCGCCCTGCTAAATCCCACTTCATCCTCCCGGGTGTGAGGCAAAGCTATTAAGCTAATTAGGACTCTACCCTGTCAGTTTGTTGGAGGTCAACACTGTGACGTGAGTTCATCCAGCCTCACAATACAGTTAGACGACTGTGACTGGAATAAACGAGATCTGTGCCTGAGAGTGAGGCGGAGAATTGAATGAGTGGAAATGATATGAATAAGGATCTCTACCTTCACTACAGCCGCCATCAAGGTGTATATCACCAGAGAGAAGTGTTAAACAGCCAGAAAGTGACATTTTTAATGGAAAAAGGAGACCTCATGGGGGGAAGTAGATATTTGGCTCTAACTGTTTGTGTGACATTGCACAATGTTGTGTCTCAAATATTGAAACGGTAACACAAACCATAGCGAACGGGACAAAGAAACCAGAGTTCATTGGAAGTGCACTTAATAGATTAGGAGTGAATGCCAGCTTCTACTAATCCTCAACCCAGGGAGCCCTTCATGGATATTTATTATTTGAGCACTCAGAATGATATTGACCCTCCGGGGCACCCGTACTAATATTAGCCCCTTTCCTTCTCTGCACAAGGATTTACAGTGTGGCCTCCGACCTGAACGATATTTATTGGAATTTCCAGCGCTCAAAAGAGACTAATGTTCCATGGTTACCCATAATGCATCTGCTTCGATTTTACCGGCTGTGTCTGAAATCACTCACTAATCAGTATTTAGTGATTTCGCCATTTTATAGTGTTAACCGAAGTTTTTTATACTGCATAAAGTGCACTTCTTGTTTCCCATAATGCATCGTGACAACTAAGTGCACAACCGATGGTCAATAACCGAACGATATATACCATCATGCATTGCGCTTGCGGTGGACAGACGAGAGGAGCGAGGGCCGAGCATCACAAACCTGAGAAGTTTATTTCAACATTTAAAAAAGATCATTTAATGTCTTTTTACTTTAAAGTATAAATACTAAGTGTAATATAAACATTAAAAATGTAACTGTGGGATTTAAGCTGTTGTTCATCATAATCCTGAGATGATGACGTCATTAGCGACGCAGAGAAAACTCAAAAGCATATTTTTCTTTTCCCCTGGAGCTCAATATAAACAGAAGATCTCTATTTAGTTATTTGAGTCACTCTACAGTGAGAGAGTGATATCGGACTCAGCCACCGTCTGTGGTCACGAGCTGGACCCCGGCTCTCTCCTCCTGCTCTCCTCTGATTGGTTGAGACTCTTCTAATGCAACCATCCATCCCGATGAGCCGTCTTATCTGACCGCCTCACTCACTGGAGATTGGATTATTTAAAGGAGGCGGCTTCTCTCCATCACGTAGAGAGATACGTGAGCATCTTTGAAATTAATTACACAGATTGATGAGCGCGAGTTGTTAAAAGCTCGTGAATATTTATAGCCGGCGTCCTCAAGTGATGGTGATGCAGTAGTGATGAGGCTGAAAAGGGATATGATCCAAACAGAGTGGCTCAGAATGGTTCTCTCCATAAATCATGAGCCCAAATATTAAGGACTGATGGTCGACACGTGTTTTTCAAAATGCTGCACCAGGTTTAAATAAATAAAACGGGGGGGAACAGCCACATCTCCGTCTTGTTCCTCCGACCTTAAGACAACTGCTCCAGTTTCTCTTCAGGCCACGAGAGACCTGTGGCCGTCCAGCGCTCTTCATCCTCTCCCTCCTCTCCCTCCTCTCCCTCCTCTCCCTCCTCTCCCTCCTCTCCCTCCTCTCCCTCCTCTCCCTCCTCTCCCTCCTCTCGTGACACAGTTAGCAAAGCCCACAGCGAGAGGCCATCGCTCTCGACACCACATTGTGTTTTTTAAATCCTCATTTGCTAAAAACAGACACAGCCCAGAAAGAGCCTGATGAGTGACAGGCACAGATCCTCAGCCTCAGCAAGGAGCCGTGCTCGGAGAGATGACACCCCCCCCCGTCTGTCGGCGGACCTCAGGCTGCCGAGACGCCCGGACCGGCATATGACTTGGGATGGTTGCCATAGTAATCTCCCTCAGGCACAAGGCAATTTTTGGAGTAAGTGCTGTGTGCAGCAGCAGCAGAGCCTCAGTATCGCTGCTTTGATCAAATCCAAAACGGTTTCGTGAAAGTCAGGCATCGTTTAAATGGGTTTTGAGCAAAACTCATTTCGACCGTTTTTCCTCATTTTCTACTTTTCAGTGCTTAAATTAACAATTTGTTTGTTTCAGCCATTTGACTTGTTCTGTATTTTATTGTTTTTTTAGCCAATTTAAAGGATTTAGCAAAACAAGTCTTGTTGTTGCAACCATGGCCATGATATATTTTTGTGATTAAAACTTAATTGCTTGGATCTGGGAACAACTTTGCCGCAGGGGAGTTGTCGAACAATCAGTTGCTAACACGCGTTTTTTCCATATCAACGATAAATCAGTATATTGTTTAAGTATCAACACCTTCTCTGTAGTTTCAGATCTTTTTCGTCTCTTCTGAGCTCAAACTCCAGGGTTTTAAATTCCATTCAATGTCTGGTTCAGTCTCACTCGATCAAATGCTTTTATTCACCAGGTGCATATTATGGCTGTGACCTTTTGTTCAAAATTCAATAAACGCCAGTGGGACGATAATCTTGCTCCATGTTTCCTTGTCGCATCTACTTGTTTAAACCTTAGCTGAAGACAAGTCATCATTTCTATTTGGAGTTCACTATGTGTCGGGGCTAAAGAGAAACCACGTGTGCTGCTTGTGTTTCCTCCAACATGTTTCTGACGCAGGTAGAGATATTTGAATAGTGAAGACCACTCAGGGAAACACTCGGTTATCTCCGTCTAATCTTCGTAGCACAAATCTGTCAAAGCTCCATCCACTGCAGATCCTCATGTCCGCTTGCAGAGTCTCAGTCTGATCACAGAGAACCGGCCAACATCCCAACAGCTGACTGAACACAAGCTGCACTCACCGGTTCCGAGGTACAGGACGCTGTAGTGCTCGTCGTTGACCGCCAGCACGATGTCCGCCACGGCGTGCGTGATCTGGTCATCGATGGGCAGGTCCAGAGGAGACACGCCCACGGGCCGGATGACGTCCTCGATCTCCGGGTGGTACCTGATGATCCCCAGGTTCTTGATGTCATTGTGACCGGCTGTGGCGTTCTTGCGGACGCACTGAGAAGAGAAGTGAAGCGAGACTTGAACAAACACGACTCCCCCCTCGGACAAGGCTCAAAATTGCTTCTTTTATATTAACTCACACTTCCATCTTTTCTCTTCTGAAACAAAACGCTGACTCATGCAGTTTCATACTTGTTCTTTTGCTGTGATAAATAACAACTCGTTCTCACCATTCCAGGGCGATTGCTGCCGAACGAACTGCTGTAGCCCTTCAGTTTGCTGGTGGCGAAGGCCTGGTCAATATCTTCAATGGAGTAGGCACAGATCACGGTTCTGCCCCTGAACAACGACAACAACAGTGATTACAACCCCAGTGAACGCAGGAGAAGTGGTTGAGAGGGACAAGTCGACTCTGGGCCCTAAAACCAGACATATTTACAATCCCTTCATTCTAGTTTCCCCCACAGAAAGTGAAATATCGCCAACAACTCGGTTCAGCCTCCCATTTCTCCCTCTCGTTTTGGGAGCATGTTTTATTCTCGAGTTTGATTCCAATCCGAGCTCACCATGCGTTGGAGAACAGGCCGTACAGGACCCCGGCCCGCTTGTCCTGCGCCGTCAGCACCACGGCCTGCTTCAGGTTGTTGTACTGCTGCTGAGTGTTGCCTGAGCCGCACATCATCCGAGCCTTCATGAAGGTCGTCCACGAGTCGGCCAGCAGAGCTTTGATACCTCCTTCGTCCACCTGGAGAAAACAACAACTGTAAAAACCTACAGCAAAGCCAGAACTGTGGTTTGTTGAACCTGAGATGATACGACACTGGAAACCAGGACTCCCTCTCTCTTGAATCTTCCTAGAGAAACTTCTAAAGCTTCTAAAATGTGACACATCGATGCAGAGACGAGCTGAAGAACTTGAAAATGCACGGACGGGTTCTCATCACACTTGGAATGGATTGGGCATCTCCAGAGGATTCACCTTTTGGACTTTGGGTCAAGGTCAAAGCCTACGTTGATAAGAGAGTTATTCCTCTTCCAGTAAATGTAATTGTAATTCATTTTTCAGGAAACTAATCCTACAAAAGTTATATTCAGCATTTACTTTTTACAGTAGTTGATATAGAGCAGAAAGAGTTTTCAGGAAAAGTATCAAATAACCTGGTTGCACATGTTTCATCTTCTGGCAGAACTTTGGGGATTTGATCAAACTTTGAAGCTTCCGATCTTTTGCTTCATCTCATGAGCAATTCACTTAAAAGCAGCTTTTTTCTTTTGAGGCATCAAACTCGTACAAAAAACCTCCAGGCGTCTGAAAACGAGTCCGATGAAACTGTCTCGGCAAGTTGCCTTTGATCGCACAGCTCGAGAGGCGTCAGGAGAGTTTGCACGAGCAGAAGCTTTGATTTCAACGACCAACTTTAACTCAAGACCTGGATTTAAGCATATTTAGTAGGGCTGGGCAAGTTAACTCGTTTTAATCGAGTTAACTCAAGTGATGAGTTAACTCGATTGTTTATCCGCCTATAATTATTTTCTTTTTTCCTGTTCTGCAGCAGTCAGCAACAGACTTTCACAAAATAAAAGCCTGACTTTCACAATAAAACAATAAATAATCAAACCTGAGTTAATGCGAGATAAAATAATTAATCGAGTTAACTCATCACTTGAGTTAACTCGATTGAAACGAGTTAACTTGCCCAGCCCTAATATTTAGAAATCTTTACCGTGCAGAGTCGCCCGATGCGAGCTCGGTACGGCTCCTCGTCCACTCGGGCCGTCTTGTTGAACTCGCTGAAGAAGAAGTAGAGCTCCTCTTTGTCCTTCAGCGCAGACGGAATAATGGCGGCACCAGCAAACTGAGGATCTGTGCGATGAGATTCAAACAGATCCGGTGAGATACCGTCCTTGTTTTTTCATTTCATCTTCTGGTACAATCGTATTCAGTGATCGTACTTCATGTACAGTTTCATTTTAAGAAGCACTGTGAATATTAAACTGAATATAAATAGGATTTTATGAGAAAACATCAAGAAAAAAGAAAATGGCTGATCAAATTTCTGATTTACATTTTACAGGCTGTAAATAAATTGATCTAAACCATGGCGGTGAACGCTCCGCTCGCTGTGATGGTGATTTACTGTGAGTATCACCCACCATCTCCATATTCATGAGTCTAAACCTGCAACGCTCTCCGCGTGACTCCCGTCCTCCTACTCACTCAGCAGCCAAATGTTCTCGGTCTTCAGCAGCTTCTGGGGGCCAAACGTTCGGCGGATTGAGCCGGCGTGACCTCCCACCGACGACATCGCCGAATACAGACTCCCATCTGAGAGGAGAGGAGAGGGGGAGGGTGAACAGTGGGCAGAGAAAGAGAAAGGCAGACAGTGAGCGTGATGGATGGGAACAAGGGTTCCAGAGGGAGAGGAGCAGAGATTGGGACGACACAGAGCAGAGCTGACTGAAGACGGAGGAGAGGAGGACACGGGGAGAACATTACACACACAGACGGACAGAGGGATTCTGCCCGTGGCCCGGGAGGCAGCAGACTGAATAAAGAAGCAGCGGAAGAAAAAGGAGGGCGAGAGCAAAGAAGACATCAAGGCTGAATCGCTGCCTGCATCGATGAGCAGCCACCAATCACCGAGTTCTCACTGAGCTGCTGGAGCTCGTTCTCCGACAGGAGCCGTTTCAAACCGCGGCAGCACCATCTCAATTAGCACTGATTGTTATTAGAATGCTGCTCAATTCGAAGGGGGAGCGGGCGGCTCGTTGCCTCGGGAATCGATCCCCGTCTCGTAAAAGCATCCTGCAGCGCCAGCTAACCTCTCTCCTTTAGTTCTGAGCGTCTCTACAAACAGTCCATCTGCGTTAGGAGCCTCAACAAACTCCGTCCGCCCCTTGTCGTCGGGCACTGTGACCACTGAGAGGTTGTTTGATTTGGAACATCTTTGTTTAGCTGATGAGGTCATAGTGCTGCTCAATAATCACTCAATTAGAAGTTCCATCCAATTAGAGGAGGAACAAAGGTGTCACCTCGTGGATCTAACCCCAAACAGATCATTTATTTTTTATTTTTTTACTCAGATCACTACTATGCACAATAATATTCAACACTTTACATCTATATTTATATCATGGTCACTTATAATGGTTACATTGCAATATTTATATTTTCCTTTATACTATCTTGTAGTATTATTTATATTATGGTCACTTACTTTTAATTATTTTTTCTGTATCATGGTCACTACTGTTGCAATATTACTTATAATACTTTTGTTTTCATTACAATAACACTTACATCACTCCACTTTCTCCCCAGTACCTGCTTTTGCACAGTGTCTGTTTTGCAGGTTGTTTTTTGTTTTTGTTTTCTGTATATTTTTACTCTCATTATGTGTAGTTTAGTAGTGTATATATTTTGATCTTTCTTTTTTATTGTTGCTTCGGCACTGTTATTTAAATTCTGTTTTTCTCTTTTTTGCTGTAACAAGTGAATTTCCCCGTTGTGTGGATAAATAAAGAAATCTAATCTAATCTAATAAGGAGCTCGATAAGGAGGTTTATTCAACATAGATGGTTCAAATTATCACCTTCACGTGTCAAAATATACTGATCAGGTTTGCTTGATATTATTAAAGTTATTCCACGTGGACAAAACCTATAGAAAGAAGCAGACTTCTCAGACAGTCAGTGACTTGTGGATGTTGAACTGTGGCCAGATATTGAGTTGTCTGAGACGTAGAGTTCCCATGCACCTCCGGTCCTGCAGGGAGGAAACAGAACCTGCAGGGCATATACATGATGCATGCTCTTATTTTAAAGAATCGCTTGTCGGATTCAAAACCACCGGGACTTTAAAACGACTCTGTGCAACAACAGAATCAGCTCCAGCAAGTTGAACTGTAGATCAGTTAAAGTTGTGTTGTGTTCTTTTTAAAGGACCTTGTTTATTTTTTATCGTCTCTTTTCCCTTTTGCATTGAAAAGTCTGTGAACTTCTCCCTGACTTCTTTGTGTTTGTGCCGTCAGTTGCATCACAGATACTTTAGTAATGTTTCCCTGTGTGTTTCTCATGTTCGTGGCAGATGGTGGACTTTGCGTGTTTGGCACCGTGGTTGGTGTGAATCCCTGGTGATGTTGCACTTGACAAATCACATGTATGGTCTGCAAAAGCACGAGAATAAAGTCAGTGTAACTGGATCTGTTGGATCTGTTTCTGATGGTTCCTCTGCTTCTGGGGTTTGTGGGGGGGGTCTTTCCTTTCCCCATATCAAAAGGTGTCAGGATTAAAATCCCCAGGGACTTACATTTAAATGAGACTGTAAAATTCTTTCAAAATGAGACATTAATGTAACTCAGCAATGATTTCATTCTTTAAAAAATACAAATACAACTTTTCCTACAACCTTAACAATCACTCATATAAAAAAAAGAGACATGAGAGAGAAGAGGTGATGTTTGAGGTCTCGTTGAAGGTAGAACACATACTGATTCATTAAAATCTGCTGAAACATCTATCATGTGGAGGACTGGCTCTTTACTGGGCTGAAGTACTTTAGATAACACCATCGACTCATTTGCAAGTTATGAATAGAGAGTGATCAGAGCAGACGGCTCCTGGGAACTCGAGGCTCACGACTTTCGCTCGGCTGCTCCTCACACAAATGAGCAAAGGTAATATTCAGAGTTGTGAAGGTGGTTTTGTTGTCCGACATGAAAATCCTGGCTGGGCTGTCGGATGCTGCTTTTTGTTGGTCTGTCCCGATGTCAATACTGCAGCCATGTCACTGACTTAATGTTTTGTGCGATGTTTCAACACCGAGGGTCTCGAGGACACGACGTCTCCAGTTGCTTGTTCTGGATTAAAAAGGTATTTTCCTTCACTGACCCTAACCCTAACCCTAACCCTTAAACCATGAAGAATGTGTAGATTCTAATTGTATTTCTATTTCTCTCAGATAATGACGGCCATGCACTTGGTGTGTGTGTCACCTGCAGGCAGGCTGATGGACTTCTGGGACGGGTACGGCGGCGAGATGTCAGAGGCCGAGGCGATCTGCCCGTTGCCCTGAACGTCCGTCAGCACCGAGTCGTTCACCTGCAGAGAGAAGAGAGACGTTTTAAATCCTGTTTATTACAAGAGTCTTTATGCACAACACATATTACAAGGTGTTATTCTAATTTCAACTCATCACCAGGGGGGCCCAGCTTCATTACTGAGTGAAAAACAACTTCATAGACTTCATCTAACCACCAGTTGGCAAATAAATAAATAAACACAAAGAGCAATTAATCTGCAGATTGCTCAGGCTTGAGGTGAAGCAGCCGCCGCAGCAGCACGCCATCGGAGCGGAATGTTTTGGGTCCAACACGAGGCAGCGTTTCAAGGAGCTGATCTGAAGAATCTCTCACCAGCATCCAGCACCTCGGGCTCCCGGCGTTGGTTCCACAGGCGATGAATGTGTCGTTTACTTTCTGAATGACTGTGATGAAGTTATCACACTCCAGCTGCGAGAGGGAAAAGAGACGAGAGTGAGACAAAGGCAAAAAAAGGGACAAAGGCAGAAAATGAAGTGGAAACAGGACGGGGAGGGTTTGCAGGGAACATCCACACAGATTGGGAGAGGGATTAAAAAGATGCAGAGAGACAGAGAGGCAAATAAGGCGGGGGGTGGGGGGGTGGGATGGAGGGTGTGTGGAGGAGCGATTAGAGAGGACGAGACTGCACAAAGGGAAAGACGAGACAAAGCCAAGACCCAGGGATTGAGAAAACCAAGGTGGAACAGAGGGATAGAGAAAACAAAGCGAGATGAAAAGCAGGATTGTTCAGAGAGGTTTGGAGAGAATGCAGTGGAAGGTGATGGGAGACGGCACAGAGCAGGTTTAACACTGTAATACTTCATATACATCCGTTACTCATTGAGCCCAGACTGCTTTCCCCAGGACATCACTGAGCAGAGCATGAAAATGAATACTAAGTGCAACCTTAAGGGTAAATCCTGGGTGCAGGTAGCGGCCGAGCTCGTGTTGAAAGTGCAGCTTTAACACGAGCACACAAATTGCTGCAAGGAAAAACAATCAAATCACGGATCTCGATGGAAAACGAAAGCCGAACAAATCACTAAATCAAAAAAGCTGCACCACAGCTTGTGTAAGTGTGTAGGTGGACGTGTAGGAGGGAAGGTGGGCAGGAGAGTCCTATTTATTTTATTCTGTTCATGCAAGTTTGAATGTTCTTTCTTCGTATATTTTTGAGATTTCAGTGTTGGACGTTTGTTTTCGCGAAAGCTGTCCAGGCTGCGTCCGGGGCTCGATGAGAAGAATTCGGGTTAAATTGAGGTTTCAGACAGACGTGTTCTATCCAGAAGCTCTCGGGGTTCTGAGGTACAGCGCAGAATAAATTACAGACACAGAATCAATAAGAATTACATCTATAGCTGAGTCTCAATCGTTCAGGGGCTGCATGTGAAGATTAGACTGTGCCACAGGCTTCTTCGAATGTGTCCTTCCATTTCCAAGCAGGATCCACTGGGCGGACCCCTCTTGCACCCACGTGTCCAACCTGAGTCGCTCATGTTGACAGAGTGGGTCAGGCTGTGTGCAGTTCACCAAAAAATAGGCAAAGTCCACTGAAGGACTATCTAGTTAGTGTACAGCTTCAGTATCCTATGTTCAGACAGGACGTTGTACCACATTCATATCCCTGCAGTTCTCTATTTTAATAACTGTACTCACCATTTCAACCATTGTTTTATTCACCTAACACCAACCACACTATAACCCTGACCACCATGTTATCAAAAGCAAGATTTTTAAATGTGTTCACATCGAGGTCTCATTACTTTGCAGAATCCTCCGGTATCAAAATTCTTCCTGAGCCGTTAAGCAACAGCTGACATATATATATTTATATTTTAATCTCTTGAGACATTATGCAACTGCTCACATTGGCTGTGTGCTGCTCTGCTCCTGAGGAATGTAACTGCAAAGAGGCTCAACTGTCAAATCAGACCTCAGCCTTAAAGCCTGATGGCCTTAAGGACGAGGACTATTTAAAGTCAGATTTACCTTTTTGCATTTGCTGTTTGTGTATCTTCTTGTCGGTTCAGCTTTAAAAAACCTTTGCGTGCTCTGGATGAACTCGAGCTGAGGAGAACAGACAGTTACCCAACACTGAGCCTTGGGGATAGTTGGAAATACCATCAGCGTGTCGGCTCAGGTGTTCTCTGCTTCCTCCGGTTAACCTCCTGTCTCCAGCTCACATTCTGTGTCTGTCTCTCCCTGAAGGACGAAGCCTCACGTCCTTCATTCTCCTTCCAAGCAGCATTTGCTTTACTGGGGGGAGATTTACTGCTTGGTTTTCATTTTGCACCATCTGCCGCTGCCAGACTCTCTGGAACCTTCAGCGCCGTTTGTGCAGAGAAGAATCTGCCGTCTACGCTGTTTCACAACCACAGTGACACACATGCACACGACTCTGGTGGGTTTCAGCTCCGACACGGCTGACCACGCTGAGGTGGTGGTCCAACTCAGAGAACAGGATTCCCACCGACATGAGCAGTCATCTCTCTTTTTCTTTTTAAAGCTCTCATATCATTCTTCTCTTAAAACACACAAGCCAATTATATATAATTATAGAATAACTAAGTGCTGCGAATAGATGCACTGTATGAATGTGTGTATGAATGGGTGAATGTGAAACTGTACTGTAAAGCGCTTTGAGTGGTCATCATCAGACTAGAAAAGCGCTATATAAATACAAATCCATCCATTTACCAATTCTAAAGGAGAATTTAAGATTCAAGGAAATAATGAATTCATGCATCAATGTTCAAAAGACCAGGGTCATGCAGAAGCAGGCTATCAAGCAATTAAGAGACATCGACCAAATTACGCTACTGAATTAAAAATGAGTCATAAAGTGACATTGAAAACACTTCAGAAAATGGGCCCTTAAAACGTTGCACCCTGATTGAGAACCCAGGATCCAGAAGATGAATCCTGCGTATTCACTGCTGGGTGAATTTCTACATGTCTGATGTCTGCAGTGAACACAACTGATCAAAGTCAAATCAAAGAGGACGATGTCTGAGGGCGTTAAAAGGGACTCTGGCTTAACGTAGCTGGAGGGGCATGGAACCAAAACGATGGAGAATTTAAGAGGGTTCTCACAAAATTGTTGTTGCTGTTGACTCATGGAATCAGAAAGTCTCGGGGGTTGATGGCCTGCTTTGCTCACCGTGGGTCAATGCCCCCCCGGCACATGCAGCTGCAGACCCGAACCCAGGAAGAGACCAAGAGAGCGACTTCATTTCAGTTCTTTATCTCGTGTCTGCGAAAATGTTTTTGTGTCTGTTTTTAGCATTGGTAGCATGAATTAGCTCAGAACGCTAACTTTGAATTAAACAGCAAAACCTGATTTCATGAACACAATTCTTAGCTACATTTCAATAAGGTTAGATTCCAAAAACTTAAACATTACTTAAATCCTGATTTAAACACACAGAGATTCTGATTTTGTTGGTTCAAGGCTGTAGAAAATAAAAAGTTATTTATCTTTCTTTTGCTATTAAAATCAAATCAAAATTTGACCCTGAGTATAAATGGAGAATCAGTTTCAGTGATGCAGTTAATTTCTTGTCATTATACAACTCCATCAAAGTTGATGAGAAAATTATTCATCAGTGTAAAAATTACTAATAATGGTTTTGGGGAATTCAAAGTGCAGCTTTTTAAATTCCTAGACATCAGATTATCTTGCAGAGGCCCAACACTTCCTTTCATATGAATTCTTTAAATTAGTATCAAGCTGCTTTTCTTCTGACGGTTTAAACACTCGCTTGTTAAATCCTCTCTGTGGAACCTCGTGGGATTATTCATTGAAATTATCCACAGCTCACTCGTCTGGATAATGTACGATGTTTGTTTTGGAGATAAGTCCGTCTCCTGTGTAATTTGATCTCATCTGCATCAATTAGCATTTCGTATGTGTTTATTTGTTACCTCCGCTAAGGAAGTTGTGTTTCCAGCCCCGATTCCAACTAAGTTTAGTGGAAGTATGAGACACGTGTCCAGGAAGAACCGGGTGTGGTACTGGTTCTCCTCCTCCATCCCACCACCTCCACTGGGTCATGGGGGGATCCAGAACCGAGCTGAGACTCCTAATCCATCTTCAGGAGCGCCCCCTGCAGTCTCCTCAGCACATGAAGTCAGCTCTGACTCTTCTTATAGAGTGAATGATCAGTTCAGGTACTTATGATGAGTCACTGTCTCCGTGTCCATTCCCTGGATATTCAGAGAAGGTCCAGGAGGCGGGATCAGGAGGGAAAATGGTATCGGACCATCGGAAACTCAGGCATATAGAGGACTGACATCTATGAGTCTCTGCAATTTGCAGCTTCGTTGGATTTACTGAAGATGATAATGATGATGATGCTGATGAGGGACAGGATGATGATGATGATGAGGAGGAGGAGGACGAGGAGGAGGAGGTTAATGCCGTGCACCGCTGATGGAGGTGCTGACAGTGAAGATGTGCTTCTACCTCGAGTGGTGCAGCCTTTGCCTTGCAGGTGTCGATCGCAGTCTGGTCGGATGCCGCTGGGATCTGTGGGAGGAAAAAAACGGTTTAGTGCCAAGTTCTCTCACACAGTTCGGTATCAGCATGAAAACAGTGACCGTGCTGAAACACAGAGAACCATCCGTCCTCTGAGCCAACACCACTCGCTGATATTCATTTCTACAAACCTCTAAACATCGGCCTTTTCTAAATATTTAAAATGTGCATCCAGCAGTGTAACACACACATATTTAAACACCAAACTGCTCTGAAAGGTCAGTTTCCATCGTCTTATATGCTGATGTCTGTTCCTCATTGTTTAAACCCAACATTTCTCAAGCCTCCTGAGCAGTGAGAACCATCACAGGTATCTAATGCAGCCCAGCGTCTGTACAACCAGGCAGAAAAACATTTTACAAGGTCATCATTTGTGTTTTCCTCACAGCAGAAGTTTTCCACTTCATTCGGCCCTGAGCTGCGTTTCCCACACACACTCACCTTGTGATTGAAAGTATAAATCCACTGTTATCACATCGTCATAAACATCCATCATATTCTGACTCTGGTGAAGGTTTGAAAGCATAAAGATGGATTTACGAAGCTGCCACTTCTAATAAAGGATGTTCTGCTACTTTCAGATCCTCGACTCTCAGATTGCAAACAAGACTCGACTGTTTGAAACGTCTCTACGTCACGACATTTTAATATAACAGAAAACACCCACTAATCAAAGGTGCTGCTGCTGGAGTCCTAACATAAATAACTCAGCTTTCCAACGAGACACATTTCAGCCAAATCTTAAGAGCGAAGTTACTGCTTGAATAATAAATACCTCCCTCTGCAACTGTTGAATGTCGACAGTTGTAATAACAACCTGACAAGACGTCACAAACAAACCACTAAACAGTAAAACACTCTCAATGCCAAACACATCACCCGTCACTGTTTTTCCATCTGTCGTCGTCCAAGAAAACCAAAGCTGCAATCATTTCAAATCACGAGGCGTCAAGCTGTAATTTGAATGAAACAGCAGGTTCACTGTGTCTTTACTCCGTCAGGTGAGTCGGAGCCGACACTGTGGACCACACGCGGTGGAACCCGGAGCCGGAGGTGACATCATTAGCTCAGTGAAGGTTTTCTCTCCTCACAGAGGAAGAGCTGCAGCTTCATTAATGTATTCATGACCCGGCCTCCGCACTGGATCTCAGCTGCACCGAGGGTCAGCAGCGGGTCGGTCGGCTCATCGCTCCACGTCCTCTGATTCATGGCTTCGCCCTCACAGCAGGGGGGTGGGGGAGCATGTTTGTTGTTAACCCGCCCGGCAGCAGAGGAAGGCTTTATTTTAAAGTTCAGTTCAACTTTCTTGAGTAGAGAGTTATCTTAGATTTAAGAACAAAGCACATAACATCTCATTGTACATAAGACCCACACAGGTAGACTATTTAAATTATTCTCAACATTCTAGAAGAAAAAACATCTCTCCATCCATTTCCTTGCATCTCAGGTGTTCTACACATTCCCCACCTCCGCCTGATTGGAGTCTACCTCCCAATTGGGTTGTTCCAGATGTGGGAGGAACCAAATCAGAAGCCTAAACCACCTCAACTGGATTCTGTTAATTCAAAGAACCAGCACTGCATCTGAACCATTTGAAAGAAATATACAAATCTCTAATCTACAAAAGAAATGACTGCACAAACACAAGATCTCAGAGGAAAGTGGTTGATATTTACCACAAAGAAACAGATTTCATCGACCACTTTCTCTGTATTTTAGAGAATTAGTTTAGGGATGGAATTCTTTGCCAATATTATGATTGTAAACCGGAGTAAATGGACGAAGCTCTGCAGAACCACGCAGGTACTTTGAGTCACTCCACCCGGCTGCCAGGCTGCTGCTTTCAATCAAATATGAATCAAAGCAACTGACCAAGCTGCAACTTGTCCATCTTAACAGCTGCTGCAGGACAGTGGGGGGGGGGGGGGGGGGGGGGGGTCAATCAGTCAACAGACATGAAACCAGACGAGTTGTTGACCCTGTGACGGGTCTTTAATTCTGGTTGGAGTCTTCAACCTTCTGCTCACTGCCGCCCATTTTACCAAGCAGCATAATTCTTCAGCCTTTCCAAACATTGATTAGCTGCCAAAGTGGTTTCTGAAGTGAGCCGACTTGAGAACTTGGCAGCGTTTACTCTGTGCTTGGTGGCTTCTCTCGACACGGCAGCAGCAGCAGCAGCAGAGTGGATTCTCTATTTCTAAAAAAGACAGTCTGAGAATCAGTCCCTTTTTAAAAACCTCCCACTGAAGCTCACAGTCTTCGTGGTCTGTTAAAAGTCGAGCGTACCTGCAGGTCGCGGACGCCTCTGTCACTGAACGACAGCACGTAGATCATCGCCCGGCCGCCCACGTACAGCGTGTCACTTCCCTCCGGATGGTACATGCTGATGTAGTTCTCCGGTTTGTTGAAGTGGAACCTGGAAGGCTCTGTGGGTGAGAAGTAAAGATATTAGAGGAACAATCAAAAGCTTGAGTTCACAGATTTTTCATTTTAAAACCAGGAGGGTGCTCGTACTCATGAAGTCAATCAATCAATCAATCAAGTTTTATTTGTATAGCCCACATTCACAAATCACAATTCGTCTCATAGGGCTTTAACATGTTGAGACATCCTCTGTCCTTAACCCTCAACAAGAGTCAGGAAAAACTACTAAAAACCTTTTTAACAGGTAAAAATATGTAGAAACCTCAGAGAGACACATGTGAGGATCCGTCTCCCAGGACGGACAGAAGTGCAATAGATGTCAAGTGTAAGAAAACATCATCAGGATTAAAGTTTTTAGCAGCATCGATGAGGTTAAACATTTTTTAATACTATATGTGAAGCAGTTCTGCTGCAAGCATATAGTAGTAGAAGTGGCGACACATTAACCGAAGGTCAAAGCATGGAGGTCAAAGTGATTCAAGAAGAGGATCCACTTCGAATCAAGAGTCTAGGGGCCCTGATGGGGAAAGAGCCTCGTTCTTTGTTGTCTTAGATCAAACCTACACAACAACTGTGACTCTAGGATCTAGGATCTGGCTCGAGTGGTCGAAGGAAAGGGAGTCTGATGAAAACGTAAATATCTCTGAATGTCACTGGGATCACGTGATGGTGAATCCCATCACAGATGCCTCCAGACGACTGACTCAGCCGTCCAGTCAGACTCACACGTTCCTACACTGCAACTGTGCTAGGACTCACAAATAGAATGAAATGTCACAACGTGAACTTGAAGACACAATCTTTAAAAGATGAATGTTAAGTATTTATAAGCTTCAGGCTTTTTAATAAGGCAGTTTTCTTTTCTTTCATTTGGTTGGTTTGTCCTCCAGAGACGTTTATTGGAATTAACTTCCATTTGAGACAAGTATTTTTGAGTAGTACTCATCATAATAAACTTTATTGATATGGCACTTTTTAAATATCTCCCTCTTTGCTCTGCTTCTGTTCTCACACAGATAATGGCTTTAGGGAACAACTGAAGATTTCGTATGGTTTTTTATGTGGATATAAAATCTTCCATCTTCCTCTACTCTGACCTTGTAACACAAATACTGACGCTTACCATAATTATGAAGTTTTACCTTTTATATAGAAACCAGGATTATTATGCAGAGATATTGAAAAGGCCAGATTTTAAAAATTAAAAGGGCAGATGACTAAAAAGAACCTCGGCCACATGAGCATCAAAAAACGAGTAACACAAAAATAAAACGGATAGAAACAGTCAAAATAGACAAATGAATTTTTTAATCAAACCACCTCCTTGTTATTCTGGCAACGGATGATAATAATGTTTAAAAGGATTTTCCACAGACACTTCATGAGTATATGATAAAGAATTATCTCAAAATGAATGATGTTTTCACTTGATGTTTCATTAGAAATAAACTAATAATGACTAATCTCCTCATACCTGATATAAAAAGGGAATCCAGTCTGACAGCAGGCTGGGATGGAGCGATGAGCACTGGTTCAGGTTGCTACCCAACCAACTAAGTTTCTATGGAAACAGGGGCCGCTGATATTGGCTTGAATCTAATTGATGAGGCTTTTTACTTCTCATATATCAGGGGCAGCACAAGGGAAAGCTTTGTGGCTGATGTCTGAGGTACGACTTCATGCAGAGTATCTTCACTTTGCTCCGTGAAGAGGACGAAGAGGAGTCGTCTGGAGCTGCAGAGCCCACGGAGACACTGATATGAATATTTGCTTTGGCAGATCTTCAGAGCTTGAGGAAGCTGCTGTTGATTCAGTGACAGAGAAAAGGTTCGTCTCCTGATAGGCGCTCAAAGGAAGTCAGGAACAAAAGCTGAACAGAAAATCGTGCCTGGCTTAAATCCACAGGAGGTTGGAGAACTTGAGTATTGTGACAAATCAAAAACCATAATAACATGTCCATTAAAATACATTCTGGGGTCATTGGATTACAATCTGATAAAATACAGATGTAAATGCAGCCAGGATAAAATCGGCTCCTGAGCGCCTTTGGAGGTATTCGATCAAATGTTGTGGCTTTTCATGATCCATCTTCCCTTCACTCGAGAACCAGACCCAGAGAAACGTCTTCACTTCCTCACGGCCTCATGAAGCAGAAAGGACCAAATCATCTCAAGTCAAACACGCTCCTCAATACAGCTGCGTCTTGAAAACCTGTCCATGAAAATCACCAACAGAACTGGTGACCTGACGGAGTCCCACACCCACTGGGAACTGGAATCCTCGGCATGAAGATTTTCTATATTTCCTTTGTAAATCTTTCCAGGGTTCTATTGATTTGAGGATGACACATTCATAATGCTAACACAGAATGTGTTTAGATGAGTCACAGAAAATGTGACACACAAGTTTCATTGACTGGAAGAATCAATAAATGCGTCCAAAGGTAAACCTCATCCCACGTCATGTCCCAGAGACTCAGAGTCTGGTCAGACGATTTGAAAATCTCCAGTGGAACAGAATTTACAGACTTGTTGTGAAATGTCTTTTCTCTCTGTGTCCGAGCCTTTGTTTTTACACTAAGACACTTAATCATTGATTCTGGGCGAACGCCTTGAATTTTCAAAAGGTCAGCTTTTCAGTAACCAAGGAAAACGGCCTTGTTTTCCAGCTTGTTTTCACAAAAGAAGAGAATAAGACTTCATTAAAGTCGGAGAGGTCCTCCACCCTCAGAGGAGCGTGGAATCCTCCGACACTTCCACCGACCGAGCGTGAAAAAACTAGGTCCTAATTCCACAAAATGTGCTCATTAGAGAAAAGTAAAGCACAGATGTAATTATAACAGTTTTCAGTTGTAGATTAGTAAAGAATTCTGGACGGTGAAAAAACTGCTTTGGGAAACAAGCAGTTTCTTTTTCTTTTGGCAGCAGCAAGTAATTTGTCAGCTGCTGTTTAAGTAACGAGAGTTCATTCAGTGTTAAGTTGTTGTTTTAGATCGACCCTGAGGTTCTCCGCTCCCGACATGACAAGAGAACTTCCTCAGACTCATGGAACCGTTTTGTATTGATGTGTTCAGGCCTCAGACCGACCGCTGCTGCACACGGGAGGATCACCGGAGTCTGATCGATTCATCCCAACGATCACACAAGTGTTTCTGATCGATTATCTGGCCTAAGGATCCTGTGGTGTGACGGGTTCACACACATAATCTGAATGTCACTGGCTGACCTGGAGCCTCAATCAAATTGAATTGTCAATATCAAAAACACTTTGTTAATTAAGATTCAAATTCAGGGAGACTTGTGTTCTATGAGAGTAACAGCGATTGGGCGAGTGAGCAGAAACCAACAGGAGCCAATGAGAGCGAGCTGAACAGGAAGTGTCACCAACTGGGAGACGTGTTCGGCTAAAAAACTCTGGTTTCCTGCACCAGGGGGATGAAGCTGTGGAGCTGACGTCCACCTGAACATTGGTTTATGTTCTGAAGTCACGTACGATCTCAGGAGGTTTTGTGAGTTGTTCAAACACCAAGATTACAAAGTTGAAGAACTGGTTACCTCGGTCGACACGTCTGTGGTCTAAGGTTTGATGAGGAGGCAGCAGAGAGAGGACACACAGACGAAGGCTGAACTTCTGATGTTTTGGACGCAGCTGCAGATGTGAAACTAGCCTGAAGGTTTGCTGTTGTGTCCCTGGCTTCTGTTCTCATTATCTCGTTTGTTGCAGCTGTTTCCATGTCCCTCACATTTCTGTCTTTTTGTCTCTGATTTTTTCCGACAGTCTCACTTTGCCTTTCTCTGCCTTTTGATGTCTGAGTCACTGTAAAAGTAACGGAAACTAAACACACACTTTCATTTCCTCCCTCCGCATTCATCACCGAATCCTACAAATCCAAAACCCTAATGGCGTCCCTTAGAAAGTAAAAAACTCACAAGAGATTTTTCTCCTTTTCTTTACTCACGTTTACTTAATGCAACTAGAACGTCCCTCAGCAGAGCTCATGTCTACGTTTGGCTCCGTCTGCTAGCATCGCCACTTCCTGTTGAGGACTTTAAGGCTAAACACACAATGTAAATGACCTCGTTTCCAGTTGAATATGAACGTCGGAGCTCACAGACACTGGGACGACACCACAGGAGCAGAATGGAGACATGTTGTGTTTTATCTGTTGTTTTATTACGTCTGAAGCTTTGTTGGTGAACTGTCCCTTTAACCAAGTGAGGAGCCGGGCGCTGTCCGTGGTGCTGAAAAGACTCAGCTCCTCAAGGCTTCATTGTGTGTGTCTGTGCGTGTGTGCGTTGTTGTGTGTGTGTGTGTGTGTGTGTGTGTGTGTGTGTGTCTGTGTGTGTGTCTGTGTGTAGTACTCATGTTGTGGGGACCACAGAACCCATAAGGTACACCAATACATTTTAGGCTGAATCTTTTAAGGTTAAGTTAATGGTTAAGGTTAGAGTAGGTCTCCATGACTTCAATACAAGTCATGGAGGTGTGTATGTGTGTGTGTGTGTGTGTGTGTGTGTGTGTGTGTGTGTGTGTGTGTGTGTGTGTGTGTGTGTGTGTGTGTGTGTGTGTGTGTGTGTGTGTGTGTGTGTAGTCCAGGTATTACTCATGTTATTGGGACTTAAAATCTGGTACCCATTACGTGAGTACAGGTTTTAAGATTAGGTTTTAAGATTTATGTTAAATTAAGGGTAAAGGGTAAGATTAGGAGATTAGTAACGTGTGTGTATGTGTGTGTGTGAGTGTGTGTGTGTGTGTGTGTGTGTGTGTGTGTGTGTGTGTGTGTGTGTGTGTAGTCCAGGTATTACTCATGTTATTGAGACTTAAAATCTGGTACCCATTACGTGAGTACAGGTTTTAAGATTAGGTTTTAAGATTTATGTTAAATTAAGGGTAAAGGGTAAGATTAGGAGATTAGTAACGTGTGTGTATGTGTGTGTGTGTTGTGTGTGTGTGTGTGTTTGTCCTAACAGGCATGTACTATAGCCATAACCGTGGAATTGTGTATCAGCCCCTTTGATTGATATGACACGCACGTACCGGCCGTCATCTTGTACTGTGTTCATCCGGGGGGAGGGGGAGGGGGAGGGGGAGGGGGAGGGATACAGGAGCGGAGAGGTTGACACACACACACGCACACACACACGCACACGCACATTATTGATTGCTGAATACATTAGAGACTGTGTGAGGTGTAAAAACGCGTGAGTGGAATAGATAACCAGGAGCCTTGGAATTTTCCATTCATGCCCCCCCCCTTCCTTCCTCTCATCCTCTCATCCTCTCATCCTCTCATCCTCTCCCCTCCGCCTGTATAT